>NW_016107932.1:810387-900913 GCF_001604975.1 Cebus imitator | reverse complement strand
TCCCCTCTCCTCCCCTTCCTTTCATATTCTCTCCCTACCCCTCATGTTCCTTTCCTTTTCTCTGCCTCCTCCTCCCCTCTCCTCCCTCTCCTGTCCCCTCCCCTCTCTCCTGTCCCCTCCCCTCCCCTTCCTTCTCCTCCCCTCCCCTCCGTCTCCTTCCTCCTCCTCCTTTTGTCTCCCCTCCTTTCTTTTCCCTTTTTCTCCTGTTTTCTGTCTTTTCTTCCTCCCTTCCCTTCCTGTTTTGGTCTGTTTTAGGCTGCTATAACAGAATAGTTATCATAGAATACCTGAGATTGGGTAATAAATAAAGAACGGAAATTTAATTCTCATGGTTTTGGAGGCTGTAAAGTCCAAGACCAAGGTGCTGGTGTCTCATGAGGGCCTTCTTGCTGCAAACTCACATGGCGTAAGGGCAAGAGAGCAAGCTAGTGGAATGCTGCCCAAAGCCTGTTTTATAAGAGCCTTAATCCCATGAACAGGGAAGGAGCACTCATGGCCTCATCACCTCTTACAGGCCCCACCTCTTAATAGAATCCCATTGGCAACATCTGAATTTTGGAGGGGACCCATTCAAACCACAGCATTTCCCTTCCCTCCCCTTCCTTCCCCCAAGCCCTCTCTCAACCCCTCTTTCCCTCTAGCTCCTGGTTCTATTCTCTTCACTCACCTCTTTCCCAGTCTCTCCAGCAAAGATAGGGTGGCTGAAATGGAGATCTTCAGAATTGGGGGCACCCTGGGCCCCACAGAATTGGATCATCTGAGGCCATGCAGTTGAATGGGAGGATGTAATTCAGCAGACATTTATTGAGCACTTCCTGAATGCAGACTGGTGTGGGGAATGTGGATGGGTAGGACATCGCTTCCCTTTAAGAAGCTCAAAGTCTAGTGAGAAGAAAAAAAGAAAGTCACATTGGTTGAGACATTCTTATGTGCTAGGGCATTACATTATGAAATCCTCATGACAGAGTCACCCAGAAAAATGCAGAAAGGTCTGGTGATTTCTGGGTGCTGCAGCAGAGCTGGGAGTTGACATCAGGACTGCTTGGCTCCAAGGGGGTCACTCTGTCCTCTGTCCTCCAGAGCCACACATTTGCCACTTGAAAAACTACATCTCCTGGAATTGCTGAAAAAGCAAAGAAGTGAGGGTTTCCTCTGCAGAATTCGGGGATTTTCGCCTCTCTAGGGTTCTGGCTGGGGGCGGGGCACACTCACGTGGGAGGGCGGGATGCGGAGCTGATGCCTTCCGAGTCTCTCCTAGGCCTGTGAGTCTCAAGCCACAGATGGCTGATTGGTGGGAAAAGCAGCCGGCACCTGCGGGTCACCTTCCACCCTGGGGAGCAAACTGTCAAAAGGAGCTGTGCCCGAGGCTGACCTAGTTAGACAGCGGGTCGCACACAGGCGTCTCCTTTGCGGGATTTGTTCCAGGCATTTGTTTATTTGCACACCACTTTATGTGCCACTAAAAATACTTCTCCGAAGCAGAGGCGCAATTGACCGTGACTTGCGGAAACAGCCGAGGGCACAAGCATTGAAGGATTCTCTCTCGGGTTTCCAGGGCTCGGGGACTGCAAGGGGGGCAGAGCCAGGCCTTCTTGCCTTGAGGTGGGCAGCTCTATTCACGTCCACAACCCCAAACCCAGTCCCTCCATGAGATACTTGCTGATGAGGAAGCACCTCTCAGCCTGCCTGGTGGACTGTGGGTGATGTCGCACAGAACGCTTCAGTTCCAACAAAGAAAACTCAGTGCGGACTGGGTTAGTCAGATACACACACACACCTGTTGTCTCAATGAGCACAAGTTCCCGTGAGAGTTGCAGGCACAGCTGGACCCAGGACCAATGGCTGGCCGGAACCTGGTCCTACTCTGGCCTTTTCAGTTCTGTTTTCCTCTTGGTTGGCCTCACTCTCAACCAGGTTTTCCCCTCACAACGTCGGGATAGCTGCCAGTGGCCTCGGGCTGCTTCCTCACAGCTCTGAGTGCAGCCAAAAGAGGGCTTCTTTTCGTCGAGCCTTTTTTTTTTTTTTTTTTGACCCAGGCTGGAGTGCAATGGCGCGATCTCGGCTCACGGCAACCTCTGCCTCCTAGGCTCCAGAAATTCTCCTGCCTCAGCCTCCTGAGTAGCTGGGATTACAGGCGTCTGTCACCACACCCAGCTAATTTTTTGTATTTTTAGTAGAGATGGCGTTTTACCATGTTGGGCAGGCTGGTCTTGAACTCCTGGCCTCAGGTGATCCACCCGCCTCAACTTCCCAAAGTGCTGGGATTACAGGCGTGAGCCATCGCGTCCGGCCTTTGAGACTTTTTTTTCGAGACTTTTATTGAGGTACAAGTGATATACAGTAAACTCCATATACTTAAAGTGTACAATTCGATAAGTTTTGCCATATATGTACACCCATGGGACCATCACCATGTCGACAAAAAGAGTCAGACTCCATAAAATGTTTTAAAAAGTTTATTCTGAAGCAAATATGAGTGACCAAGTCCCAAGACACAGTCCCAAGAGATGCTGAGAACATGTGCCCAAGATGGTTGGGTTCCAGCTAGGTTTTTATATGTGTTAGGGAAACAGAAGACATCAGTCAATACCGGTGACGTATATATTGGTTTGGTCTGGAAAAGTGGGACAACTTGAAGGGGAGGGTTACAGCTCACATGTGGATTCCAAGATTTTCTGATTGTCAATTGATTAAAAGAGTTAAGTTGTTATCTGAAGACCTGGAATCAATAGAAAGCATGTCTAGGTCAAGATACAGCTAGTGCTTGGCTTACGAACACGATTGGTCCCGACAGACCGGCCATAACACGATTTGGTCATAAATTGAGTAGGCTCTATGTACAGTACTGTGAAATGATGTTATAAAAATCTTTAAGTCATATTTTATCATAATTTTCTTTCATCATTGTTATATATCATAATTTTCTTTCTTGGTAGTGCTGCCGGAGGCTGGTCCGCACTGTCGTACGCCCAGCTGGGCAACGTTTGCGCTGCCAGACAGGGAGCAGTCGTGACTAGCGATTGTGGTCGTAAAGTCGAATGGTCATAAGTTGTGTAGGTTGTAAGTCGATCAATACCTGTAATGGGCTGTAGAAACCAAGGTTCTTGTTATGTAGATGAAGCTTCATGGGTGCCCACTGTTAGAGGCAATACAGGTATTGATCGACTTACCACCTATGCAACTTATGACCATTCGACTTTACGACCCCAATCGCTAGCCACGACTGCTCCGCGTCTGGCAGCGCAAACGTTGCCCAGCTGGGCATACGACAGTGCGGACCAGCTTCCGGCAGCACTACCATCTCCGCGTGCACCATTTTAACTGTACATATAGCCTACTCAACTTACGACCAGATCATGTTACGACCGGTCGGCGGTCCCGACCGTGGTCGTAAGTTGAGGACTAGCCGTAGACGGCAAATGTTTGCTATTCAAACCCTTAACAAGTGCTAGACCCTCAGTTAATCTCTTCAGGATTGGGAGGGCGTGGAAGGGGAAAGATCTAGTTAAGCAGTTCCTTACAGATGCAATTCCACCGCGAAAACAACTTTGCAGGCTATTTCAAAGTATGGCAAATAAACATGCTTTGGGGTAAAATATTTTGATTTCCTTCTTTATCTGTAATGTGATGTTATGCCAGGGTCAGGCTGGAAAGTCAGTCAGTCAGTCAGTCAGAGAGGACTAAACACAACCTCTCTCATGAGATTTTACGGTGTGAGTCCCCAGGCCTCTTAGGAATTTGGGCAAGAGAGGAAGAAAGGCTGGGAGCAGTGGCTCATGTCTGTAATCCTAGCACTCTGGAAGGCGGAGGCGAGTGGCTTGTTTAAGCTCAGGAGTCTGAGACCAGCCTGGGCAACGTGGAGAAACCTCATCTCTACAAAAAATGCAAAAAGTATCTGGGTATGGTGGTGCTAGTCCAGCTACTTGGGAGGCTGAGGCTGCAGGGAGCCAAAATGTCACCGCTGCACTGCAGCCTGGGTGACAGAGAGACCTTGCCTCAAAAAGGTAAAGAAAAGAAAAAGGTCAGAATTCAGTCCTCAATCACAATCAACACGGCAAACAGGTTCATGACAGCCAGGGTTTTCTTGTGTCCCTTTGTCATCCTTCCCTCTGTCTGTGAAAAAAGACAAACTCTGTGAAATGTTTGAAAAGATTTATTCTGAGTGAAAGATTCGTGACCAGTCCTCCACAGATTCTGAGAACATGTCCAAGGTGGTTGGGCCACAGCATGGTTTTATATATTTTAGAGAGACCTAAGGGACCGATTGATACATGTAAGATGTACATTAGTTTGTTCTGGAAGGGTGGAACGACTGGAAGTGACTTCATAAGCAGATTTAAATATTTTTTGATCAGCAACTGGTAGACTTATTTTCAATAGAAAGAAATGCCTGGATTATGATAAGGGGTTGTGGAGACCAAGGTTTTATTATGCAGATGAAGCCTCTAGGTAGTAGGTTTCAAAGAGAATAGATTGTAAATGTTTCTTATCAGACTTAAAGACTGTAAATCTGTCCTATTCATAATTCTAACAGCGAGGAGGACATAATGAGGCATGTCTGGCTCCCCCTTCACATCATGGGCTAAACTAGTTTGTTTTTCAGATTATCTTTAGAATGTCCTTGCCAAGAGGAAGGGAGTTAGTGGGCAAGGGGTGGATAGCTGGGAAAACACTCAAGGAATTGTAGGCAGTTTCGACATGGCTGTACTCTTTCTCTGGGCATGAGCAAGCCATATATACAGTGTTAGCAGGGTAATTCTACCTTTTACAGACAATAGTGGCTTTGAGCCAAGCATGAGCTCACGTGAGTGAGCCCCTAATGTACCTCATGGGGTGTGGTTATAGAATGTATGTGGTTGCGCACCAGCACTCCAAACCTGCTGAATCATGCTGCGCTGGAAGGCCACCTTGGCCTACTCCTGACCAAAGTGCAGCCATCTCCCTTACACTCCACCTCCCAGGCTGAGGGCGTCCCCCGGGCAGGGACACATGCCCATAGGGCAGAGCCCTGAATTCATAACCCACAACAAAAATACAGAGAGCAACAGCTCACTACTAGGATCCCAGCTATGCTACTTATGACCATTAGGGCCCAGTGCAGGCCAGAGCCTAGGGATGCACACCATCTCTGCAGGGGGTGGTCAGGCTCTCAACCACCTTAATCTCCCATGAGACCCCTTACAGAGCTGCTGTTATGTGCTTCTGATTGTCAGGGATAATGGTACAACATTGTGTTCCTAAAAGGGCACAGGTGCCTCCTTGGGCAGCAGTTATTATGTCTGAGGTCATTTGGTTTTGCAATACAACCTTTCCCATCTGATCAACCTCAGCTGTAAATGGAGAGGGCCACTCGTGTGTAATCCAGTGCCCTGGCAGTGTTCTCTACAAGAGCAGTAACTTGTGCTTCTACAGTTACGACAGCCGCTCCAGGGATAGTCATTGCCAAGGGGTGGAACCGCCAGGGGGCTCATCACACTCACAAAAACCGAGAGCATAGTGCCTCCCAGTTATGTGGGAGTCTGGGCAACATGGGGAGAACAGTGCCAGGCACATAAGGCCACCCCCAGGTACAACGTCCAGTCCAGTCCACTGGTAGGTAAGGCCACCCTGTGTCCCTACGGACCCATAAACTCCCAGGGGGCACAAAATCCATCGGGTCCCGATGTTGGTGGGGCTGTTTGTTCCACCATGCCTTTGGTGTGGTGGCATGTGTTATGTTTACCCAGGCCATGATGGGTACCCACCCCACAGTGGTGTTACCCTAGTGTTGCTCTGTGCCCCATAGTGCTTAGGCTGAGGGTACTACATGTGCCCCCACTAGCCAGCCCCACCCATCATAAATGCTACAGGCCAGCCAGGGGGTGGGTGTGCCATGGGTCTTTCAGCATCCTTTGTCCAAAGCTTGTTGCATTGCGTTCCAGGCATCAGCCATGGGACTCCAGCCGTGTGCAGTTCTCTGCAGACACTGAATGTATGTGCCAAGGCAAGCCATCCGTAGCTGTTGCTGGAAGGGTGGTTCAGGTCCAATGGTTGGAAACACTGGTCACCTCAGGGTAGGTGTGGGCCCCATCCACAATGCAGTTGGAGCATGTTAACCTGCGGTCAAAATGACAGAGCAGGCACAGGTACCAATGGAGGGAAAGCATGTCCCTCAGGCAAAATACGAGCTAATCTTTCATTTCTGAATAATAATACAGCCACCAAGGGCTTTTGCCCTGGGCAATGGTACCATAACTTCTCAGCTCCCCATGGTTCCTTTGAGTCCTGAATCTGTGCCAAAAAGTCATGGGGGAACTCGTAATAGGCTGCACAGACAGTACATATGTACCCCCAAAGAGGGCTTCTTTCCTGGCCATTCCCCTATGAATGGCCAACCACGGGGGCCATGTATTGAACATCCAAGGAGTGGATACCAGTCATACTTTAGGCCCTCCCCGCAGGAAGCTACAATGGCCAACCACCAGCAGTGAGGGCTTGGAGGGTCCATGGCCACAGATAAGTGACCATGCTGTTCCCTTGCCTTCAGGGAAGCTGGGGTAGGCAACAACAGGTTACCATTCTGTTGCCATGTCTGGGCGAAGGAGGTCATCCTTGGTATGTATCGGCAACTGACTGGGGATGGTGGCCCGGTGTAACAAAGCCTCCACTGGGGCTGGGCTGCTTTCTGTGGCCATTCATTTAAAGTCAGGAGCACCAGGTCCAGCCTCGAACTCCAGCCCTGCAAAGATGGGGCTGTGACATGCAAGCGTAATCCGTTATTCAAGAGTCTATTATATTGCTCAATCAGACCTGCGGCTTATAGATTGTATGGCACATGGAATCTCCACTTTATGTCCATTTGTTGTGCCCATTGTTGTACCTGTTGTCCACTGTTGTACCTGTTGTCCAGTGAAAAGTGTTCCTCTAGCAGTCTCAAAGGCCAGAGGCCAACCATGCGGGTGGGTAAGCGTTGCAAGGCACAGATGGTGTTCTGCTGGTCAGCTACCCTGCAAGGGTGTGTGAACCACAGACCTGTGTCCACAGCTGTTAGCACATGCATATACCCTCGTGACTTCGGCGGTGACCCGATATAGTCTACTTACCACCTGGTCAAGGGCGCTCACCCTATCTTTACTTCTTGTGTGACACTGGGCAGCTGTCTCTGTTTAGGTAAGCCTGAGCACATTCCAGGGATTTCTAACAAGACTCCCAAATGTCTTACGTGGACAGGGACAGACTCCATTGCTTATTGACCTGTTCATCAGTTCATCCCTCGCATGTCCCAGTTGCCAGTGTAGCCACAGGCCACCTCTCATGTAGGTGCTGACTTTATTGGACTTTGACCAAGGCATCTGCCTCATCATTGCTGGGGTGGTCAAAGGCCTATGGCCTGACACATGATACATAGTTATCTCATTCTGACCCATTTCCCAGAGGTCTTGCCACATGACTTAGCCCTAAATGTGTCGGTGGCCAACTAGCCACTTCCGTGCTTTCCAGGTAGTTAACCACAGGTTAAGCCTCAATAGACCACCCAGCTATTGGAGCAGATTACCATAGGTGTCACCTCCTTGGTGATCACCATCCATACTGTCCAGTGGGTTGCTCTGTCCACACCCATACTGTCCAATGGGGCTATTTTGTACTTTGTCAAACTATATGGTGTCAGTACTAGGCTGGACTGCAACAGCAGTTCAGGCAGCGGTAGCACCTTAGCTAGATCCATGTTTGCACCATGCCCCATTGGGAATGAGAGGACGCCCTTCCTTAAATGGTGAAGGCTAAGGGTCTAGGGGTGCCTCAGGCCCCATGACCTTATGTAGCATTAGGGCTATAGGTCCCAAGACCTCTTACCACTCTATTGCTAAGGGACTTGTACTCAGCGTATTTTGCTGCTCCAAGTAGGCAACGCACTTTGCCAAAGTGGTTGTCTATACTGTCCCAGTCCAGGGGATCATTATCCACAAATGCACCCATCCTGCTATCAAGTAAGTCATCCCTATGATGACTGCGGCCCTTCCTGTCACACTCTCACAAGCCTGAAGGGTGGTATATACAGCTTCTAGCTGTTTCTCTATCAAGGAATACCAGAGCTCAGCTCCCTTCTGTAGTTGGGACCAAAAGCCTCCTGGAATTCTCAAGCACTCTGTGTGCTACCACAGGCCCCAACTGAAACCATCTGTGGTCACATGCACACCCAGCTCAAATGAGCACCCCTCATCCACTACCTGTAGGGCTTGTGCCTGTTGAGTAGGCTGCCTGGCTGCCAGGAAGGCAGTCTCAGCTGCATCATCCCAGTCCCAGGTAACTCCCTACTTTGTTAACCAATGGAATGGTTTTATCATCTGGGATATATGGGGCACAAATTCCCGCCAATATCCCAGGAGGCCCACAAAAGTTTGCAGCTCTTCATGGCGGTGGGCCAGGGATATGCCTGAATCTTATCAATGATAGCCCCTTGGATGGCCTTTGTCTTACCCAACCTGATTACTTCCAAGAATTTGGCAGATAATCCAGGCCCTTGGACCTTGGAATCATTGACAGCCCAACTGCATGCTGCCAAATGTTGCTGCAGGAAGGGTGCTACCACAATATTTGGCAAGGTTAATCAGAGGTTAATATAATATCATCAGTATAATAGAATAGGTAGACCTCTTCTGGGCATTGCCAGGTGGCTAAATTCGTAGCAACTAGACCATGACATATGGTGGAGCTATGCACATAGCCCTGCAGCGACACTGTAAAAGTCCATTGTCACCCGTCCCACGTGAAGGTGAACTGTTTCTAGCTTTCTGGAGTGATGCCTATGGAGAAAGTGCATTGGCCAAGTCCACTACATAGTGGTACTGTCCCAGTTCCGCCATCAAATGGCCCATCAAATCCATGATTGACAGTACAGCTACATGCAAAGGGGGTGTTACTTTTTTCAGTTCCTGATAGTCCACCATCATCTGACAAGTTTATCAGGCTTTCTAACTGTCCACACTGGAGAATCGTAGGGGCTGTAGGTGCCACACATTATCTACCTCTCCTCCAGTTTTTCAATTGTCTTAGTTATCTTCGTATACTCAACCAGCAAATGGTATTGATGGATGGAAATAACCCATCGGTGTTGTGGCAGGACCTGAGGCTGGTGATGTATATGTCCGTCACATGCACTCAGAGTCTGAATTCCCCGGCCATGTCTTGTAATGCCAGGCCATGTAAAAAGTCCGCCCTCAGAATGTAATTCAGTATGGGAGAGACATACACAGTCATTAGATGAGAAGCAAATGGCTGATGCCAAGGTGCAGAGATACAGGTTTCACTTTCGCTGATCGGCCTCCATAACTGTCAGTGTAAGCAGGTTTGCCCTGAAACTTATCTGGTTTCTCATAAACAAGGCTGCAATCTGCCCCAGCATCCACCAATGCCAGTACCCGCCATACATTGGTGGGGGACCCTTGAATTACTAATTCTCCATGTGGCTTCCAGTCATCCAGTGTCTCCCCCCAAGCTAGGCACTTCGGCTAGTTTTCTAATAAAAAAGAAAAGGCTCTGCATTTCCACCTGGCTGCAGCAAGAAATCTTTGAGCTGAAGTGCCTGGGCAGGACCAGGTCGTACAGCAATGTCCTTCTTCCCCTTAAACATTTTCTGGAATTGCTGCTCCTGAGACAACTGTCTCCACAAAGCTAAGAGTACTTCATTGGGCTGCTTATTGATTTTCTCTTGGTCAGCCCTGGTCAAAATCAAATCTATTCACATCTGTGAGAGTGGCACTCACTGGGGCCCCCTTTTCTCCTATCAGGGAGGCCCCTGTGGATGGAGCATCTGCCCCTTCTTTATGGCATGGACCCCTTAGTCACACTAATGGCCTTATGCTTCCCCAAGAGCCACCATGAAGTGTCGCTTCATGTATACAGCGCCCTGTGTATGGGGTAAGGACAATAGCTAGAGAGCCAAAGGCACTTGGTGGGCACAGAACCCCACACAAGATCCCTCATGTGGGAGGTGAAGCATTCATCATCTGGCCTCTGGGTATTCAGGTCAAACATAGCCTGCTGCATACTCATTTCCCGGATGACTTTCACCAAATCAGCATATGATTGCCATTTACTCACAGTTTTGGGTATTTCACTGGTATCATTTTGCACAGTCTGTATGGGCTTCCCATAGCTACTCAATCAGGGTGTGGTCATGTCACCTTTGTGCCAACCACTTGCCTACCTGCAACTGCTCAGGATCCTATTTGCGATGCCAATTGTCAGGTTCTAACTGAGGTCTGATGGGAGTTATGGGCAAGTGGCAGGTAGCTGGAAAAACACGGGAGGAATCATAGGCAGTTTCAATATGGCTTTACTCTCTCTCTGGGGGCAATTGAGCAGTATGCACAGCATTAGAATGGTAATTATACATTTACAGACAATGGTGGCTCCAACCCAAGCACGAGCTCACACCGGTGATCAACTAATGTGCCTCACACGGCATGGTTACATAACACGTGGGGTTGTGCTCCTGCACTCCAAACCTGCTGAGTCATGCTGCGCTGAAAGGCCACCTCAGCCTATTGCTGACTAAAGCACAGCCTTTTCCCTTACAGGGAGGTAGTCTTGGATTACTGTTACTTAATTGGCCTTTGTTTTTCTAGTTTCTCAAGGTGGAAGCTGAGGTCTTCTTTCTTCTTGTCTAATGTAAATTTTTCCTTAAGCATTGCTTTAGGGATATCTCAAATTCTGATATGTTGTGCTTTCAGTTATATTCAGTTCAAAATACTTTCTAATTTAATTGTTAATTTTAATCCATGTTATTCACAAGTGTGTTATTTCGTTTCAAACATTGGCGAATTTTCCAGAGATTTTTCTGTCGTTGGTTTCAAATTTAATTCCACTGTGGCCAGAGAATATACTTAGTATGACTTGAATCTTTTAATAGTTTTTTTAGTAGTTGTTCTAGGTATTACAATATACATGTAACTCATCACAGTCTGCTGATATAGGTGTTTTCCCATTTTGGGAGTAGAAAATTTACTTGCATTTAGGTCTCTTTATCCTCTCCACTTAAAAAAATATATAATTGTGCCATGTATTCCTCTACATATACTGATTAACACATAAAATGTTATAATTTTTGCTTCAACCATCAAATGTAATTTAAGAAATTCATAAGAAGTAATCTGTTGCTTCTAATATAGTAGCATGTTTTATTTACCCCCAATTTTACCCATTCCAATATTCTTTCCCTTCTGAAGTTCCAAACCTTCTGCTATCATTTTCTTTCTGCTTAGAGAACTTACTTTTACAATTTTTTAAGGACAGTCAGGAACAAATTCTTTTATCTGAAAATGTTTTAATTTTTCCTTTATTCCTGAAGGATTTTTTCATTAGATAAAATTTGCAGTCTTTTTTTCAGTACTGGAAGAAAGTACAATTCTTTCTGACTTCCATGATTTCAGATGAGAAACCTGCTGCTATTTGAAATGGTGTTCAATTAGTATTGTGTCATTTATCTCCAGCTATCTTCAAGATTTTTAAATTGTCTTTGGTTCTGAGAAGAAAAATTCTGATGTGTCTTGCCATGAATTTCTTTGGGTGTATTGTATTTTAGATTCCCTCAGCTTCATGAATCATAAGTTTATGTCTTTTGCCAAATTTGTCTTTTGCCAAGGTTTCAGCCATGAGTATTTCAAACACTTTTTCAATTCCATTTTCACTATTCTTTCCTTCTGGGTCTCTTGGTGATACAAATAACAGTTATTTTGTTATTGTCCTACAGGTCAATATTGCTTTAGGGGTATATCAAATTTTGATAAGTTGTGTTTTCAGTTTCTTTCTTTTTCTTTTTTTTGAGATGGAGTCTTGCTCTGTTGCCAGGCTGGAGTGCAGTGGCGCAATCCGACTCACTGCAACCTCTGCCTCCTGGGTTCAAGCGATTCTTTCAGTTTCATTCAGTTCAAAATATTTTCTAACTTAATTGACCCATGTTATTTAGAAGTTTGTTATTTTGTTTCAAATACTGGGGAATTTTCTACAGATTTTTCTGTCATTGGTTTCAAATTTAATTCTACTGCAACCAGAGAACATAGTTGGATCTGTTGACTTTTGTCAGTTTATTTTTTGTCTGTTTTTGGACTGGGTAAATTCTGTTCTTGGGTTTGCTGATTTTATCCTCTGTCATCCCTATTCTACTACTGAGGTCACACAGTGTGCTTTTTTAATTTAATTTTATTGTATTTATTTAATTTATTGTATTTTTCAATTCTATCATTTCCATTTGGCTTTTTTTGTTTGTTTTTTGAGACAGAGTCTCACTCTCACCCAGGCTAGAGTACTGTAGTGTGATCACTTCTCCCACCAGGCTCGACCTCCTGGGCTCAAGCGATCCTCCCATCTCATTTGTTAGTAACTGGAACTACAGACATACCACCACAACTAGCTGATTTTAAAATTTTTTTGTAGAGATGGAGTCTTGCTATATTTCCCAGGCTGGCCTTCAACTCTTAGGCTCAACTCTTAGGCTCATCCTCCTACCTTGGCCTCCCAAAGTGCTAGGATTATAGGCATGAGCCACTGTGCCTGGCCTGGCTGTAGTTTATAACTCATTTCTTTGCTGAAATGTCCTATTCTTCACTTGTTTCAAGATAAATTGTAATTGCTTGTTAATGCATTTTCATGATGAGTGCCTTAAAATTTTTGCCAGATAACTCCAACATCTCATTCATTTTTTAAAAATTTATTTATTTTATTGCATTTTAAGTTTTGGGGTACATGTGAAGAACATGCAAGATTGTTGCATAGGTACACACGTGGCAGTGTGATTTTCTGCCTTCCTCCCCATCACCTACATCTGGCATCTCTCCCCTTGCTATCTCTCCCCAACTCCCCACAGTGCTCCCCTCCCTGTGTCCATGTGTTCTCATTGTTCAACACCCGCCTATAAATGAGAACATGCGGTGTTTGATCTTCTGCTCTTCTGTCAGTTTGCTGAGAATGATGGTTTTCAGGTTCATCCATGTCCCTGCAAAGGACACAGACTCATTGTTTTTGATGGCTGCATAATATTACATGGTGTATATATGCCACATTTTCCCTGTCCAGTCTATCATCGATGGGCATTTGGGTTGGTTCCAGGTCTTTGCTATTGTAAACAGTGCTGCAATGAACATTCGTGTGCACATGTCCTTATAGTAGAATGATTTATAATCCTTTGGATATATACCCAGTAACGGGATTGCTGGGTCAAATGGAATTTCTATTTCTAGGTCCTTGAGGAATCGCCACACTGTCTTCCACAATGGTTGAACTAATTGACACTCCCACCAACAGTGTAAAGGTGTTCCTATTTCTCCACATCCTCTCCAGCATCTGCTGTCTCTAGATTTTTTAATGATCGCCATTCTAACTGGCGTGAGATGGTATCTCAATGTTGTTTTGATTTGCATTTCTCTGCTGACCAGTGATGATGAGCATTTTTTCATATGTTTGTTGGCCTCATGTATGTCTTCTTTTGTAAAGTATCTGTTCATATCCTTTGCCCACTTTTGAAGGGACTTGTTTGTTTTTTTCTTGTAAATCTGTTTTAGTTCTTTGTAAATTCTGGATATCAGCCCTTTGTCAGATGGGTAGACTGCAAAAATTTTTTCCCATTCTGTTGGTTGCCGATTCACTCTAATGACTGTTTCTTTTGCCATGCAGAAGCTGTGGAGTTTGATTAGGTCCCATTTGTCTATTTTGGCTTTTGTTGCCAATGCTTTTAGTGTTTTAATCATGAAGTCCTTGCCTATGCCTATGTTTTTGCCTAGATTTTCTTCTAGGGTTTTTATGGTGTTAAGTCTTATGTTTAAGTCTTTAATCCATCTGGAATTAATTTTAGTGTAAGGTGTCAGGAAGGGGTCCAGTTTCTGCTTTCTGCACATGGCTAGCCAGTTTTCCCACCACCATTTATTAAACAGGGAATCCTTTCCCCATTGCTTGTTTTTGTCTGGTTTGTCAAAGATCAGATGGTTGTAGATATATTGTGTTGCCTCCAAGACCTCTGTTCTGTTCCATTGGTCTATATCTCTGTTTTGGTACCAGTACCGTGCTGTTTTGATTACTGTAGCCTTGTAGTATAGTTTGAAGTCCGGTAGTGTGATGCCTCCTGCTTTGTTCTTTTTGCTTAGAATTGACTTGGCTATGCAAGCTCTCTTTTGGTTCCATATGAAGTTTAAGGTGTTTTTTTCCAGTTCTGTGAAGAAGGTCATTGGTAACTTGATGGGGTTAGCGCTGAATCTGTAAATTACTTTGGGCAGTATGGCCATTTTCACGATATTGATTCTTCCTAACCATGAACATGGAATGTTTCTCCATCTGTTTGTGTCCTCTCTTATTTCGTTGAGCCAGTGGCTTGTAGTTCTCCTTGAAGAGGTCCTTTACGTTCCTTGTTAGTTGTATTCCTAGGTATTTTATTCTCTTTGTGGCAATCGTGAATGGCAGTTCGTTCTTGATTTGGCTCTCTTTAAGTCTGTTATTGGCGTGTAGGAATGCATGTGGTTTTTGCACATTGATTTTGTATGCTGAGACTTTGCTGAAATTGCTTATCAGTATCAGGAGATTTTGGGCTGAGACAATGGGGTCTTCTAGATATACAATTATGTCATCTGCATATAGAGACAATTTGACTTCCTCCTTTCCTATTTGAATACCCTTTATTTCTTTTTCTTGCCTGATTGCTCTGGCTAGAACTTCCAGTACTATATTGACTAGGAGTGGTGAGAGAGGGCATCCTTGTCTAGTGCCAGATTTCAAGGGGAATGCTTCCAGTTTTTGCCCATTCAGTATGATATTGGCTGTTGGTTTGTCATAAATAGCTTTTATTATTTTGAGATATGTTCTGTCAATACCTAGCTTATTGAGGGTTTTTAGCATAAAGAGCTGTTGAATTTTGTCAAAGGCCTTCTCTGCATCAATTGAGATAATCATGTGGTTTTTGTCTTTGGTTCTGTTTATGTGGTGAATTACGTTTATAGACTTATGTATGTTGAACCAGCCTTGCATCCCCGGGATGAAGCCTACTTCATCGTGGTGGATAAGCTTTTTGGTGTGCCGTTGCAAACAGCTTGCCAGTATTTTATTGAAGATTTTTGCATCTATGTTCATCGTGGATACTGGCCTGAAGTTTTCTTTTCTTGTTGAGTCTCTGCCGGGTTTTGGTATCAGGATGATGTTGGTCTCATAAAATGATTTGGGAAGGATTCCCTCTTTTTGTATTGCTTGGAATAGTTTCAGAAGGAATGGTACCAGCTCCTCTTTGTATGCCTGGTAGAATTCAGCTATGAACCTGTCTGGACCTGGGCTTTTTTCGGGGGGTAAGCTCTTAATTGCTGCCTCAACTTCAGACCTTGTTATGGGTCTGTTCAGGGTTTCCGCTTCTTCCCGGTTTAGGCTTGGGAGGATGCAAGTGTCCAGGAGTTTATCCATTTCTTTCAGGTTTACTAGTTTATGTGCATAGAGTTGTTTGTAATAATATCTGATTATGGTTTGAATTTCTGTGGAATCTGTGGTGATATCCCCTTTGTCGTTTTTTATTGCATCAATTTGGTTATTCTCCATTCATTTTAGTGTTGGTATCTGTTGATATATTTTTCTCATTCATGTCATGATTGTCTTGGTTCTTGGTATAAGTAGTGATTCCTGATTGTCTCTTGGACATTTTGGACATTATGAGGCTCCCCATTCTATTTGTTTTTTTTTTTTTTAAACAGGCATTCCTCTTGTTGAGATATAAATTGATGACTAGGTAGGTATGCATTCAACTCCCTGCTGGGCTCCACTAACACCTTCCCAGAAAAATCGAGACATTGACTTGTACCACCTTGTTGCCATTGAGTGAGTGGGAACACAAACTCAGTTCCCCATTGGGCCCACTGGCTCCAGGGGAGAGAGGAAGTAGAGAACCAAGTACCTTGCTTGCACCACTTTGTTTACGTTGAGTGAGGGTGAAGGCTCACCTCCCCTTGGGGTTCTGCTGACAATGAGAGTGTGTGTGAATCCCAGTGGTGACTACCCAAACTGCCTTGTTAAGTTTCATTGCTGCTGGATGTGGGTGGAGGTTCAGTTCACCTATAAATGCCAGTGCCACTACCTTGACTTTGGAGATGAAAACTACCTACTTTGGCCAGCTGGGAAATGGAAGATCAACTCCCTGTTCAGTCCTGCTGACCCTGCCTTGGTAGGGAAATTGCTGCTCCTACTCCCACCAGGCAGAAGATGGTAAATTAGGTCCACTCTTGCTTTGCTAACACCACACAGTAGAAAGAAGAATTAAAATGTGCTTCTTGCTTCTCTTGGGTGGAAGATCAACTCCCTGCTTGATTGTGGATGTTTTTATATTGACGTTTGGCTGGAGCAATGAAAGTATTGCCACAAGGTTTTCAGCTGTTAGTCCACCTCTTTCTCAATCCTTTGGGTAAGGAGAGCATGCTTTTCTTAAAGGTTTTTTGTTGTTGTTGTTGTTGCTCTTGTTGTTGTTGTTGTTGTCATTGTCTGTTTGTGGTTCTGGTTGTAGGCATCTGGAGCATCCTGTTTGGAATATATGGAGGAAACTCACTACCACCATGTCATTCCTCAAGTCCTGAGACCCTAGGCTACCCACCTTCTTCTTTCTGTCCTTCAGCATCTTCCAGTGAACTGGAATCCTTTTACATTTATTGAAACTTGTTTTCAAGGCCCAAAATATGGTCTATTTTGGCACATGTTCTGTGTGCAATTGAGAAGAATGTATATTTTGTTGCTGTTCAGATCTATGTAGGGTGACCAACTATTCTGCTTTGCCTAGGATTCTTCTGGTTTTAGCACTGAAAAGTCCACCTTCTGGGAAATCTCTTTTCTCATGCAGACTTGGATAATTGGCAATTATAGTCTAAAAATGTCAATTTGGTCAAAGTATGAAGTATGCTGCTTCCAGAACCCAAAGATTCCCCCCCATGTTTCTGCTTCCTTCTTAGTGGTAGGCGATTCAAAATATAATATATTTATTTGTTTATTTATTTACTTTGGATGAAATGTCATGGCCTGCCTCAGGCCACTGAACACCTATAAATTTAATCAGTGCAGCAGACCCCTGATCCTTTGTAGGGTTTATTTCCCATCTCTTAGAGTGTCCTACTGTGGCATCACAGTACTTCTCACTCACTGAGCCCAATTACTATAGTCATGAAGTGCCCAGGTAAAGTATGCATGTGGGTCCATGCTGGAGAGAACTGAGGTACTGGATCACTCACTAAAATAATTTATATTAATAGCCCGAAGTTACCTAAGTCTGGTTTAGCTCTCATAGGAATGGCAATATAGTAATTCAGAAGTTCAGGCGGGAGAACAGAATCAGAAGGTTGTCAGCAGCCTTTAAATGAACCAGAGAGTGACTTTGAAAGTCTTTAGAAGTCACTTTGAAAGTCTTTACATATGTTAATAGAGGGTCACCAAGAGGGTGATTTGGGACTATCAGGCCTGGGGCAAGTTCAGAGAAATCCTTGTTATGGGGTCGGGTTGTGTTAACTAGGTTTGCTGTCATCTCACAAGAACTTTGTCTTTTAAGGCAGCAAAAGGAGGAATGACTCAGCGTACATCCAGTTAATTTGGGAGATGATACATGAAAACCTTGAGGCCTATATTTTTGCCTCTTAATAGTCTAACAATTGTGCTTCAGTTATTTCAGAACCACTGCTGGAGTCTTAATGTAAAAGACTTAATGTAAAAAGCTTGATGTATGCATTAAGCTTTCTGCCATCTCCTTGGATTAAGACTCAAAGATTGTGTTCCTGTTTGGGGTGGTAGGAGGGGTGTGAAGAAAGTGTTATTCAACTAAAGTCCCTATAAGAATTTTTTTTTTTCAAACTTTTCATTGTGGTAAAACACACAACAAAAAATTTACCATGTAAGCATTTTTTTAAGAGTACAGTTCAGTGGCATTAAATACATTCATAATGTTGTATAATACCATTTCCACCACCCATCTCTGCTACTTTTTTCATCTTGAAAAACTGAAGCTCTATATCCATTGAACAGCAACTTTCCATTTCTCTCTTCTCTGGATTCTGGCAACCACCCTTTACTTTCTGTCTTTACAATTTTGACTACTCTAAGTACCTCATATGAGTAGAATCATACAATATTTGTTTTTATGATTGGCTTATTTTATTTAGCATAATATCCTCAAGGTTCATTCATGTTGTAGTATGTGTCAGTATTTCTTTATTAAGGCTGAATAATATTTCATTGTATGTACATATTACATTTTTCTTACTCATTTGTTGATGGATACTTGGGTTATTTCCATATTGCTATGGTTTGAATGTGTCCTCTCCAAAATTCACGTGTTGTCAATGTGATAGTATTAAGAGTCGGAGTCTATAAGAAGTGACTAGGCCTTGAGGGTTCCTACCTCATTAATGAGACTAAGGCTGTATGAAAGAGGCTACTCAAATGCAGCATCTGAGTAGTTTGCCCTTTTTACCCTTCTGCCTTTGCCATGTGAGGACAGAAGGTTCCTCACCTCTGAAAGGATGCAGCAAGAAGGTCTTCATCAGATACTAAATACTAGTGCCTTGATCCTGGACTTCCCAGCCTCCAGAACCAAGAGAAAAATAAACTTTTCTTCTCTATAAATTACCAAGTCTTGTATATTCTGTTATAGCAACACAAATGGAGTAAGACAAAAGTTTGTACTAGGAGTGGGGTATTGCTATAACAAATACCAGCAGCAAAACATTTGGGATACTGTTAACTATTTACAATAAAATACAGGTAGAGACATTATTTATTTATAATTAAAAGGGAAGCAGAATGTAGAAAATGTAAAAATTCTCTGCTTATCATGTAAAGAATTAAAAACCATGTTTAGGGAAGAAAACCAAGAATGTGACCAAGCAACCATTTGATAAGATCAGTGTGAATAGAAAGCATCCAGGTACTACTGATCAAGACAATGGGAGAATGACCCTGAAGGCATTTTGTAGCTCTTCGGGGCTGCCATGCTTATCACAGGCCCAGAGTGCTAGAACCTTGGGGACAGAACTGTTTCTAGGGAGGGGGCCTCAGGACTCACTCCTCAGGGCCATCTTGACTCTCTGCTCCCTGCATTCCAAAACAGTGTCCTTGGATTGGAAGAAATCCAGCTGTGGCTCAAGTGGGCCTAGGTGCAGCTCAAGGAACCACTCAGGAAAGCACAGTGGTGAATTTTGGTGGCACCCACATTGTGCTAATTCTGCAAGCATGCAGAGTGTATAAGCTGTGGAGTTATGGCTACCTCCACATGGATTTAAAAGATGTCTTGGATAGCCTCGGAGCCCAGGCAGAGATGTACCACAGAGGCAGAACTGACAGAGAGCCCTCACTTGCACAAAGCATAGTGGAGCCTTGGGGGCAGGGCCATCCGTGAGACATTGGAACTGTAGAACTAGCATGTAGCACCAGCCTGGAAAATCTGCAAGCATGTGACTTCAGTGCATGAAGCCTGGGCTGTACCCAGCAAGGCCATGAGGGCAGGGCTGTCTCGAGGCTGTCTATACGTTTTTTTGAGTTTATCCTACTTTGAGCTTGTTGAGCTTCTTGGATGTTTATATTAATATCTTTCATAAAATTTGGGAAGTTTTCAGCCATTATTTCTTCAACCATTTTCTTGGTCCCTTTCTCTCTCTCTTCTTCATCTGGGACCTCCTCAACATGTCCCATATGTTCTTTAGGCTTTGTTCACTTTTTTTTTTTCCTTCTTTTTTCTTTCTGTTCCTCAGACTAATAATTTTCATTATCCTATATTCAAGTTCACTGATTCTTTCTCCAGCTTTCTCAAATTCGTCTTTGAATCTTTCTAGTGAGTTTTTCATTTTAGTTATTGTACTTTTCAGCACCAGAATTTCTTTTTGGTTCCTTTTTAGCTTTTCTCTCTTTTTGATATTTCTATTTTGTTCAGACATCATTTTCTTGACTTTCTCCACATCTTTCTTTAGTTCTCTGAGAATCTTTAACACAGTTGTTTTAAAGTCTTTGGCAAGTAGAGCTACCATCAGTTATTATTCAGGTACAGTTTCTGCTGATTATTATTTTTTTTTTGAATGGGTCATACTTTTCTTTGCTTTGAAATATTTTTGTTAAAAACTAGACATTTATATATAATAATCTGGTAATACTAGAAATCAGATCATCCTGCTTCCCTAAAGTTTGCTTTTCACAAGGATCAGGCTGAGGTGTAAACTTGGGGTCTTTTGGGGTCATTTCTGAGGTTGTGCCTTTTTCTGGGTTTGCACAGTCACTTTCTAATTTTTCTAGTATAGGCAGTTGTTTTTGAATGCCTTAGTCTTTAATATCAGTCTCAAAAGGCAGAAAAGACAAAAATGAAGTGGGGAGGAACTCTTTTAATCTTCCGGAAGTCATTTCAGCTGGAGAAGGAGGGACTTGTAATAATGCACATGTTCCTGAAGGAAGCCGCACAAGCTTGCAAGAGCCAGAGTAGGCAAAAAGGGCCCCATCCTCCAAAATGAGGAATCTGTGCTCTGATCACTGATTGCTACTCCAGCGGCGCCCCAGCCAGATGCTGGAAAAGTGGTCAATCTTCAATTTCCAGATATCATACACTTGCCAGTCCTTTCTGGACCAAAGTAGACAGTGGGCAACAATCGAAGGGGGCAAGTTCTGTTACTTGGGGAGTGAGCGCTTTATTTGGGGATCAGGTGGATATCACAGAGCAGCCCAGTATTGTCAGTCACAGTCCACTGGCATCATGATCACCTTCTAACAGAAGTTCTCAAACCTAGCATTCTTATTAAAAAAAACTTGCTAAAAGACAGTTACTCTATGATTCCACTTACATGAGGTATCTGAAGTAGCCAAATTTATAGAAACAGAAAGTAGAATGGTGGTTTCCAGGGCATGAGGGAGTGTAGGGGAAAGGTTTGTTATTTAAGGGGTACTGAGTTTCAGCTTTGAAAGATAAAAAGGGTTCTGGTGACAGATGGTGGTGATGGCTGCACATCAATGGGAATGTACTTAGTACCACTGAACTGTACACTTAAAAATGGTTAAGATGGTAAATTTTATGTTATGTATCTTTTACCACAAATATATATATATTTGAGATAGGGTCTTGCTGTTTTGCTCAGGCTGGAGTGCAGTGGCATGATCTCGACTCACTGCAACCTCTGCCCTGTCCCCTGGTTCAAGCAATTCTCCTGCTTCAGCCTCCTGAATCGCTGGGATGACAGGCACCTGCAACTGTGCCGGGCTAATTTTTGTATTTTTAGTAGAGCTGGGGTTTCACCATGTTGGCCAGACTGGTTTTGAATTCCTGACCTCAAGTGATCCCTCTTCCTTGGCCTCCTGAAGTGCTGGGATTACAGGCAAGGGCCACCTTGCCCAGCCAAAAAATATATGTTTTAAAAAGTAATTTAAACTTCACCTACTTCAGAAGTGAAGTGGCTCCAAGCCATTATTAATAGAATATACATATGTATAAACAAAGCCGAAGGTTTGAGGTGTGCACATTAGCACGCGCTGCACACAGATATGTACACATATGCCCCATCATTCTTCCAGAGGAGTGGGGTTGTGAGTTTCCTAAAGCCTAACTGAGAGAAATTCTTGGGGACTTTATGTGAAATGATGAGAAAAAGGATGATCTGAGAGGGGAATGGCTTTAACTGAAGCAAAGGCAATAAGCACCCAACGAAAAGAGGACTCCCCTTTCAAAATTGAGAAAGGAAAAATCCTCGCCGTTCACAGAACCTCCTTTTCCTCTAAGACTGAAGGTACCACATTAATATACAGCACTTACCCTCTGCAGAGTTTCAGAGGGTGCCTCTGCAGTGTGGGCTTTACTGAAGACTTGGATTATTAACATGCAGATTAATAATCATAATTCCTGCCCCTCAAATTGTACTTATTTCTGAAAGGCCTCAAAGAGCTTTACTATTTACATTCCACACAAAACACTGCTTGCTCTAATAATACTGTGAGGTATAAATGGCCACAAAACAGATATAAAGAGAAAACAATTTANGGGACACAGATTTTGCAGGAGGTGGTACATTGGGTGACATCATCCTAAAGTGCATGAATCAGGACAGACTTAACTATATTCTAAACTATTGTTTTTTTTTTTAAAGGCACCAGAAAAACCCAGAATAAGTTACCATGAAAAGCTATAATAATGCTAATTTTGTTCCCATTTCCTGGCTTTTTCCACTAGACTTGAGGCTTTTCAATATGACTTTAAAATTATTTTTCCCATTAATAGTAGCCTTTCTTTTGGGCTCTGCTCTTTTGAAGTTGTGCTATTATTTACCTCTGTGACTGACTGTGGCGTATTTGCTGTTTAATATCAACTCCTAGTGCATGAAAGCACATTCCCAAGGGCCACGCTGTCCCCCTGAAGTTTAAAAGCTTCCAAAAATGAATGGGGATGCATCATTCTGAATAGAAACATTTGGGGCAGCTTGCCCTGAAACCTACCTGGGTGCAGGCAGATCTGGACTATGGGGCAAATTTAAATGAGGAGGCTTGCATGTCATCTGTCACTTGCCGCCTGCAGTCCTAGTGACAGCTTGGGCACCCACAGAACCCACACATGTGGTCATTACCCACTGCAGGTAGTGATTTCCAGTGTATCCCTGCCCATAGCCCCCTTCACCACTCCCCCAGCTTGACAACACCTGCTTTGTAACCCAAAGAAGTCCCCGAGGATACACAGATGCCGAACCGGGATGTTTAGGGATTCTGAGTCCCAAATGCTAGATTTGAGGAACACAGGGAGCAGCCAGCCAGGAAGTGAGAATTAAGTCAACTCCCTGTGGCAACTTTGGCCTGGTCCTCTTTATTAGAGGCTCTGAATGATAGCTACACATGCCCCGGACCTCTAAACTGGGAAACAAGTTTGTTTCCTTAATAAACACAGCTTTCACGGTGGGAAAAACATCTGTTTATTGAATACGTGAATGAATGAGTAAATGAAAAATGAAGGAACTTGTCATTAAGCCCCACTACTACCCTAAGGGGTAAGTACTATAATTATCCCCTTTTTATAGATGAGAATGCTGAGGACTGGAGTTATAAGTGCTTACCAAAATGGTGGAGCTGGCTCATGGCAGAGCTTACTTTCAAATCTTTGTCTTACTCCAAAGGCTGGGATTCTCCACTCCCCTTCCAAGGTTGTGCTCATAACCATTAGCCAAATTCCTCCCTCCGAGTCCACTTGATTTGGGGACCATATTGAAATGAAAATAGAAAAGTGATGTTGAGTAATAATAACTAATATTTGCATTGCACTTGCTCTGTGTCGGGCACTGTGCTAAGTGCTTTGCAGATACTAATTGAATACATTTTCACAACCCTCCTATGAGGTTGGGTTACAATCACACTTCACAGATAAGAAGGCTGAAAACAAATATAACATTACTCAGCAGCAAGTGGCAAAGACTGGATTCAGCCCCGGGGAGTCTGGCCCCAGAGTTCATGCTCACAACCTTTGCATTCTCACTGTGATAGAGACAGGGGCTCTGGCATACTCTCTCTGTCACCTCATAGGGCTTGAGGAATGTCAGGGCTGTCCCTACCAATTTCTACCAGGACAATTTCCCTCTTGAGTTCCCAGGCTGGGGTGACCCCTGCAGAGATGACTGTGCCATGCAGATGGTTTCAGCCCTGTGCCTCTGGCATGAGCCCAACTCTCTGATCCGTGGCACTATCCATTGCCTCTGTCACTATCCTTCTCTTCACAGTCACCTCTGCTGTCCCCTCTGTGCACCTGCAGGTTCCTAAGTCACAGGCCCTGGGGAGTCCACACCTGAGTCCCTGACAACATCTTAGGGAAAGATCCCATTGGTCTTATTTTTCTGCCTGCTGCTTCCTTCCTGCACAGGGAATTAGGTCCTAACTCCACAATGCACTGTTCTTGCTGTTCTCTCTCAGGCTGACAGAGCCTGAGTCCTTGCTTTCCTGGCCTCAGTGCTGCTGCAGAGGAGAAGTATCTCAGGGCCCTTTCTTTCTGCCTCTGAGGTTTTTGTAGTTGGCTCGCATGTTTGCAAATGTGTGTGAGCCCCTTGAGACCAGGAATTTTGTCTTATTTACCCCTTAACCTCAGAACCTAGCACAGGACCTGGCTCAGGGTAGGTGCTCCACTGGTGTTAGCCAAATGAGCGAATAAACAAATATAGGAGCCCAATATATCTGGACGACAGATGAGGGAGGCCCCCCACCTCTCTACGACAATTTGGAAGGAATCTCAGAAGCTGGAAGTGTCTTTCTGCATAGGATCACATCCCCATAAGCACATGACGGTGGGCACACTGTGTGCAGGGCGGCCCCAGCTACACTCAGGGCACAACCTCTCTGGTCTGATTTACCTAAGAAGTCTGTAAGTGCATCTGTCCCAGCAGGAAAGAGATGTCACATTTCTGTGGAGTCATTGAGGAGAGTTTAATGAAAAGGTTATTTCCAACAGAATGGGCAAAGTTCAAAGAAACCCCAAAGGAGTGATGAAGCTCTGGAAACTAACAACAGCAGCTGCTACCCTTGTCTGAATGGGCAGGGTTAGGGGATTGCATTAGACTGTTTTCATGCTGCTGATAAAGACATACCCCAAATCGGGTAATTTATAAAGGAAAGAGGTTTAATTGACTCACAGTTTCACATGGCTGGGGAGGCCTCACAATCATGGTAGAAAATGAATAAAGATCAAAGGTACGTCCTACATGGCGAATGGCAAAGAGAGAGTTTGTGCCGGGAAATTCCCCTTTATAAACCATCAGATCTCATGAGATTTATTCACTATCACAAGAACAGCACAAGAAAGAACCGCCTCATGATTCAATTACCTCCCACCGGGTGCCTCCCGTATGTGGCGATTATGGGAATGACAATTCGAGATTTGGGCAGGGACACAGCCAAACCATATCAAGGATGATTCTGGAACCTAGAGAGAGGAAGAGAGAAGTATGGTGAAAGGAGGACACTGGGCAGGAGCATTGCCACTGCCAATCAGTGGCCTGGCAGGGAGGGGGTTAAAGGTGTCAATGTCCTGACCTCTGTCTTATTTCATCCTTCAGTCTCCTATGAGCACCTCCTGCTGGCTTCTACTAGGTTCAGCCAGCAGGCAAGGGCATTTGATGATGTTCACCTCAGCACTGTGGAGCAAGAGCAGGGTGAGAATGCTGCAGTGTGGGTCTGCAGAGGCAAAGTGAAAATCCAGCAGAGTAGGATGAATCCATGAGCAAAACGCCTCCTACTATTAAAAAGACAAAGACAACACAATGCTGTGGAAGACATTATTCTGCTTCATCTGTTTTATTTCACAAGAGAGGAGACTGAGGTAGAAAACAGGGACTTGAGTTGATCCATTTGCAAACCCTTGTCACCTGATGGCAAATCCCTAATTTGTCCTCAAGAACATCCTTTGAACTTTCTCTCTTGGACGTACTTCAGAGTCACATGCTCCTCTAAGGACTGCTGTTTGCAACCACTTGCTGATTTTTCATGATAGGTTTCTTAAATCACCTGCTGTAACCCACTGCCTGCCACTCCTATGCCTGTGAATTTACAGTTCCAGTTAAAGTCACGTCCATGAACGGGGAGGGAACAAAGCCTCTCCCTATCCCTTCAAGCCCCCAAATTGATTTGGCACTCGAAGTCACTGTTATATTTTATACTGAGTCTTCTGAATCAGTTCATTGAATTTTAGCTGTAGCTATATAAAATCCTCTCCAGTGAAATTATTTGGCCATATTGTGGATGGTTCTGCCATGATCCATCAATGCCACTAACTATCAGCAATAAAAAAAAAATCCTCCTCTCTTTTCATTGTAATGAATTTTCTAAACTCAGATTGAACCTTGGAAGGTACTTTACTGGTTTTTTAATTTTTAAAAAGTAGCATTTTGTATTTTTTATATAAAGCCCACAAGATGAGTGGTGGCAGATTTTGAATATTTCCTATCCTGAGAAAGGTTGTTGTGGATGAGGTGATTCAGGCAACCCTGGCTTGGATTTCATGGAAGACGAAGATAGATGTGGGGAGGGCTTCATTGGAGTTTAGTTTGACATAGACATCTGTGACTTTGTGTAGGTTAGGAGGGAGGAGTTTTCTAAGTGTATTAATCTGTTCTCACACTGCTAATAAAGACATACTCGAGACTGGGTAATTCATTAAGAAAAGAGGTTTAATTGACTCACAGTTCAGCATGGCTCGGGAGGCCTCAGGAAACTTACAATCATGGCAGAAAAGGGAGCAAACATGTCCTCCTCACATGGTAGCAGGAAGCAAAAAGAGGAAAATCCCCCTATAAAACCATCAGATCTCATGAGAACTCACTCACTATCATGAGAACAGCACGAGGGTAACTGCCCCCACGACTAAATTGACTCCCATCGAGTCCCTCCCATGACACGTGGGGATTATGGGAACAACAATTCAAGATGAGATTTGGGTGGGGACACAGCTAAACCATATCACTAAGCAAAGAGCAGGGATGAAAATCCAGCTGTGATTCTTTCAATGCATTAGTAAATAAATAAAGGGGAAAAATTAACATAATTTATGCAATAGTTGCAAAAATATTTATTATTGTCCGGCACAGGAACCTGATTTCCTGGGCAGAGAAGAAGCTATTGAAATTGACTTTAGGAAAGTATTGTAAAGGGCTCGGATGGAGGAAGCAGATGGCATTACAATGAGGAAATAATTCACAGTTCGGAGAGGAAAATCTATGAGTGCATATGAATATGTGGACACCACAAGTAACTCTGTGTTAAAAACCTAAGTCTTACACTCTAAAAGTGCATCTGGAGTTAACATAAATAAGATTTTTCAGGCAAATCTTTAGACTAATCACAAAGCTGGCTTTAATATTTAACTTGCCCAGTAGGCTGGCAGAGATGAAGCTCCTACCCACGCTAGGATAAAGTGGCCACATATTCACTGTGGTCTCCTTAGACTGCCATTTAATATATTTTCCTTTCTCAAAGGAACATCCTTTAGTGAATCGACATTTTATTTTCTCACTGGCTATGCAATGGCATTTTAACCAATGGACAGTTAATCAAAAAGATTTTTAAAAATATCTTTAGCAAGTACCCTCTCTTTGTTGCAATATTTGCATTACTTTTGTAATTAGGAAAAAAACCAAGATGTTTTAGTTGAAAAATGTTATGCATGAATTATAGAAAAATAGAAGTAGATAAGTTCTCATGCCTCCTTAACCCAACTAAGTACAGATCACTTCAAAGACACATATGAAGACAAGAAATATTCTGTTAGTTTAGGTTCTTTGGTTGCAAGCAACAGAAATGGACTCATTAATTTTACAAAAAGGGATTTATTGGAAGGATACTGGGGAGTCACAGAATCTCAAGGAGGCTGGAGAACTGGCCTGAAAGTGGACAGGATTCAAACTAAGCAATTGAACCACAACACCTGTCCACAGTGGTGCCTGGTCACGGCACTGGGAAGAAGAAATGCTATATGTTTGAGTCTGCATCTCTTGCTAACAACCTGAAGTCCCAGAAGAGAGAATGATTGGCCAAGCAAGGGTGATGTGCCTATATCTCTGACTATAAAGCATTTTTATCAAAAATACTTATCACCTAAACTCTTCCATTTTTGCCTATGGAAAGGTACTTGGCCTTTTTTTCTTTTTTCCTAGAACAATGGTTCTCAAGTTGTAATGCCCAGACCAACAGCATCAGCATCACTTGATAGATTAGTTTGTCATGGCTGCCAGGCATCGTGGCTCATACCTGTAATCCTGGCACTTTGGAGGCCCAGGCAGGCAGATAACTTGAGGTCAGAAGTTCGAGACCAGCCTGGCTAATGTGGCGAAACCTTGTCTCTACTAAAAATACAAAAATTAGCCAGACATGGTGGCAGGCCCCTGTAATCCCAGCTACTTTGGATGCTGAGGCAGGAAAATCACTTGAACTTGGGAGGCAGGCAGAGGTTGCAGTGAGCTGAGATCACACCAAGGCACTCCAGCATGGGTGATGGAGCAAGACTTTGTCTCATTAAAAAAAAAGTTTGTTAGGGCAGCCATAACTAATTATCATAAACAGAGTGACTTAAAACAACAGACCTTCACGCTCTCACAGTTCTAGAGTCCAGAAGCCTGAATTCAAGGTGTCAGGAGGGCCATGCTCCCTTCGAAGCCTCTGATGGGAACTCCTTCCTTGCCTCTTCCTAGTTCCCAGAGTTGTCAGCAATTCACTGGTTTTCCTTGGCTTAGAGATGCATTGCTCCAGTCTCTGCCTCTGTTACCATATACGTGGCACCTCCTTATGTGTCTCTGGATCTGTATGTCTCTTTTCCTCCCTTTATAAGGACATCGGTCATACTGGATTTAGGGCCAGTGTGACCTCATCTTCACCAATTACATCTGCAAAACTCCTGTTTCCAAATAAGGTCACTTTTGGAGATTCCTGGTGGACATGAATTTGGGTTTGAGCAGGGGTGGAGTGCTATTCAACTCAGTACACCTGAGTAATGGAAATTCCAAGAAATGCAAATTCTCAGCCCCCACCCTGAGACCCACGGGGTTATCAAGTCTGGGAGTGGAGTCCAGCAAACCGTGCTTCAATAAGCCCACTCAGAGATTTGGAATCCTCTAAAGCATGAGGACCTATGCCCTAGAAGGGGCTACACAGCCATCTTCCCACTTCAGCATTCAGTTTTCATATAAAATATACCAGTAGTTTTCCATTTAAGGAGAAAGGAGGCTTTGATGGGAGAGGTAATTTGGGAGTAGGGGCTGGACCCTGAAGCAGAAACGAACCTGCACCTGAGCTCTGATGACCTTACCAGTGTTGTGAATTCCCTTAACACTTATACTTGCCAGAAATAACTACCATAATCACTATCCTTTCCAATTATACATGGCAGAAAACAAGTCATTGCACAAAAGCTCTCAATATTTATTTTATTTTACTTTAAGTTGTGGGATACATGTGCTGAATGTGCAGGTTAGTTACATAGCTATAAACATGCCATGGTGGTTTGCTGCACCTATCAACCCATCATCTAGGTTTTAAGCCCTGCATGCATTAGGTATTTCTCTTAATACTCTCTCTCCCCTGTCCCCCCTTCAGAATTTATTTATTGGAGTCAAATAATGATACATCTACCCTAGCAATTGATTTAATTACTTTAAACTATTTTTTTTTTTTTTTTTTTAGTTCTTAATGCTGTTTTTTATTTTCTCCCCAGGGAAATGAAGCCTTTTCTTTACAGCCAAAGGAAAAACAAATAATATTTCTCTTTTAGGATTTCTAACCTCAGAGGCCTCCTGATCAGGGCTCTCTCTCTCATTAATTTCTCTTTAATGCCCGTAACTGATGCATGACACAGATTCGTTCTCAGGGTCTGGCTGAAATAAATTTACACTATTTGGACATCTTGGTCCTGATGAAATATGGTGATTTCACCCTGATTAAACTTTACTCCACATATCAATCAACCCATCAACAAAGAAGAAATTTCAAGTGTTGTGCTTCAACACTGTGTTAAGCATGTTTAGAGAGGAATAGAAAGGCACATACAGAAATATCAAATAGCCCCTACACAACCACTCCCCTGCCACACTGACATATCGTCCTTAAGGAGGCAGCGCAGTATTTAGGAAAGAGTGTGAATTTGGTGTCAGAAGACCTCAGATGTATTGCCAACCTCCCTCTTCAGTTCCAGAACAGCGGGGCATTTACTCCTCACCGACCTCCATGTGCTCTTCGGCAAGTCCCTGAACCTCTTGAGGTTAGGAGGAGTCACGTGGCTAACTCTGGCCAATGGTGTGAGCAGAAGCGATGTACGTCACTTACAAGCCAGAGCATTAAAGGGCCAGCGTGTAACTCTCCAGCTTTTCGCCTCCTCCCCCTCAGCAAGCTTTGAAGCCATCAGCTGCAGCAGTACAACCAGAATAACCTTTAACAGCCTGCATCTCTGAGTGACCACATGGCAGGAGCCCCCGGCTTAACTACAAAGACTGGGCAAAAAACAAAATCTTTTTTGATTGGGCCTTTTGAGATACCGGTTTTTAATATGTCACTGCACCATAACCTATTTGTTAGGCCACAGAAATGTGGGTTTTTAATATGCTATTGCAGCGTAGTCTGTCGTGACTAATACAGATGCTGATCTAAATTTCGTCAATAGGTTATTCTCCCAAGACTTTGAGTCCTCAGTGAGCACCTCAATTCATGAATAAATGCTTGGAGGACATTCATCGTGACCATCATGATGAGTTTGCTCATCAGAGTATTTCTGCTGCAAATCTAACACCACAGCACCTCCTTCCGCCCCTCCTGAGTGCCATTTATTCCTGTCTGTTCCCCAGCCAGGTTCTCCAGATTTTTGTCAGTTCTGTGGTTCTCTTGATAACCTTCTAATAAATTCACTTTTGCTTAATTTAGGCCAAGGTCTGCTTCTGTTGGCCTTGATAGGACTCTCTTCTCCTTGGCCTGGGCACCACCAATAATGGGAAGTAAAAGAAATCCACCTGTGCCCCTGAAGACATTTACCATTCTTCTTTCATCAGCACTGCCCACTGCACCACCAAAAAGTACTTCAGAAACCAGGCTCCAAAAGGAGACTGTAATTATAACTGGTTTTCCCTTTCCCCTAAGAGACTTTCAGGACTGATCTCACTAACTCCGACATCACAAAAGCCTGCCAGCCCCTCAGGCCATTCCTTGCTGACCCAATTCCCATGCAGCTCTGGGCATCTCCTAATGTGAGTCAAGCTGCCAACCCTTCCCACTCTCAGGTTCTTCCAGTGAGCCTCAAAAACCCCTGTTCCCCACCAGCGGTAACATCCCCACTGCCCTAGTGGGGGACTGCAGAGGTTGATTGACAGGAACAAAGAGTTAGACAGGAGGGATACACTTTGCTGTCCCATTATATACTAGGGTGACTATAGCAAATAACAATGTAGTAGATATTTCAAGAAAGCTGGAAGAGGAGATTTTGAATGTTGTAACCACAAAGGAATTATAAATGTTTAAATTGATAGATATGGTAACGACTTTCATTTGATCATGATATTATATACACGTGCATTGAAACGTTACGTTATATCCCGTAAGTGTGGACAATTATTATGTGTCAATTATACATTTAAAAAATAAATTAAAAATAGTTAAAGAAAGTAAAGCCTGGTTTTCCCCGAGAACAGTCTCCCTAAAGCCCTCTCCAGTCTTCACTGGCTTTCTTCCTGGAGGAGGTACAGGGGCACTTTCCTCACTGCTCCTTCCAGACCACTGTTTCTACCCTTCTCCCCGCCTCCCCATCCTGCAAACCTTGCAGCTCCTTGGAAGCATATATGCTACTTTCCTAATGCCCTTGCCTACCAGCCTCAAAGACACCCTCCCCATTCAGTGAAGAGTGAAGCAGCTGGCTTGGCTCATAGTATTTTCTGTCCACCATTACTTGTCAGCATTCTCGAAGGCTTTAGAATTCATGTAGACAGCCTATCCAGCACTCTGGGCTCTTGGTTCCTCTCTTCCAATTGTCTTTTCTCGCACCCATCTCAGCTACCTATTCCCAGAATCACAGTGTAGATCTTGACATTATCAACGACTCCATTTCCTTCAAAATCTCTGTTTCAGTTAGCAGCCTACTCTCTAATTATAATACCTCCTTCCATCTTCCCAGCTCATTCCCTTTGCTATCCTAACTCCAGCCAAAATCTTCCATTCCACTGACCCTACAAACTCTTGCTGTCCATCACTGACCTGATGCCTCTGCTTTCTTCCTCACCATCTTATTTCCAAGGTGCATTGCTACAACCACTTTTGTGCGCGCATGCTCAGCCAAAACCTCACAGCACTTAGCAGCACAGGTTCTGAGCAGACTGCTATTCACCTCTTGACTCTGGCACTTACTAGCTACGGGCCCTTAATAAGCTATTTAATTGATCTGCACATCAGTTTCATTATCTATAAAATGGGGAAAATAATAGTATCTATCTCACAGGATTGTTGTAAAGATTAAATGAGTTAATATTTGGAAGGTACTTAGAATTGTGTCTGGCCCACTGTTTAAGTGTGTTAAGTTTTTAAAATTCCTCAATCATTTTAGAAAAAAAAATCTTACTCATTCTTTTTTACTTTCCTGGAAAAAACTATATCCTTGGATAAATCCAATTCCGCATTTATTCCACACATGGGGTAAAAAATATATAGCCATATTTTATTTTAAATTTGTGAATGTACGACTGCATACCTCACGTGGGTTCAGATCCTACTGCATTCCCTAATCAATACATTCTCCCACTCTGTTTTTAAAGCATCTTCTTCTCTTCATTCATCTGGAATATCCCTCCCCACCTCTTAGCTGATGACCTTGTTTCTCCTTACACTAAGAAACCAAGACAGCTGAAACTTTCTCATGTTGTGAACACCATATCAGTCAATCCACCTGCATCTGCACCCATTTTCTCTTCTGTTTTAAGGGCAACTCTTCGTCTTGGGCACTAGATCCCATTCTCTCTTATCTACTCAAAGACTTGGTTTCTGCAAGTATCTCCTTCCTCTTCTGCAATATAAATTCCTTTCCATCAATGATGTATATTTCAATCATTATAAAAATATGCAGTAATATTGTCTGTCTTAAAAAAATCTCAAAAAGCAAAACTGAAAACCTTTCTTATCTATACCCCCCACTGATCCTACTGACCCATTTCTCTCCTGTCTTTTTAAGCAAAAGTCTTGGAAAGAGTTGTATATATGAGCTGCCTCCACTTTCTCGTTAGTTCTTTTTTCCCTACTACTCCACTGAACTTGCTCTTGATGAGGTTGCCCAAGACTTCTGCACCAATGAGCACTTCTAATCTGAGCTGACTAATAGCAGCTTGGGCGAGCATTGCCTCTTTCTTGACACATCCACTTTCCATGGCTTCCTGGACATCATTCTCTTTCTTGTTTCTTCTGCTTCCTCACTGGCCACCTCTTTTCTGTCTCTTTTGCTGATCTCTCCTGTCCCTGATCTCTGAAAATTGAGAGTTCTGGGCTCTGTTCAGTTTCATGGTTTTAAATACCATCTATATATTGATGACTGCCAAATATTTAACTTTGGTTCTCCCTCTCCCCTAAACCTTAGACTCATATATTCATTGTGTCTAGTATTTTTCTGGCTGCTATGAAAAAATACCATTTACTGGGTGGTTTATAAGCAACAGAAATTTATTTCTCACAGTTCTGGGGACTGGAAATCCAAAATCAATGCCCTGCAGATTTGGTGTCTGGTAAGGGCTTGCTCTCTGGTTCACAGATGGTGCCATCACATTGGGTCCTCATACGATGGAAGGGGCAGGGGAGCTTTCTGGGGTCTCTTTTATAAGGGCTCTAATACCACTCATGAGGGTTCTGCTGTGATGACCTAATAATGTCCCAAAGTCCCCAACTCTTTAGAACTTCACATTAGAGGTTGGGTTTTAACATGAATTTAAGGGAGACACAAACATTCAGATCACAGTACACTGTTTAACTAAAATCTCTATTTTGATTTATAATATTCCCCTTGAAGTATTTAAAATATAAGTCTTTACTTTTACTAACTATGACCCCAAATCTGCTCTTCTTATGTCTTTTCCATTCCAGAAAATAGTACCGTGATTAACACAGTTGTCTAGTCCTAAAATCTTGAAATGAGTTTTGTATGCACTTTCTTTCACTTCTACATCCAATCTATTAGCAAGCTTTGCTAGGTCTAACTTAAAAACACATCCAGAATCTGATAATTTATTGCAACTCCATTGCTACTGCTCTGGTCTAAGCCACCATCATCTCTCATCAGGGTGACTGATAGAGCCTGCTATCTGGTCTCCCTCATCTCACCTATCCTCCTTCTTTTCTCTGATCCATTCTCTGCATGGCAACCAGTGTGATCCTTCGATATATAAGCCATTTCATGTTACTCTTCTATGAGAGATTCTCATCCCATTTGTAATAAAATATAAGGATCTAATCATGACCTTCAAGTCTCATGATAACCTGACTGCCTCTCTGTCTCCATCAACCGCTTACTTACCCTACTCTCGGTCCTCTTTAACCACATCCCAATCTTTCTTCTCTTTGACCTTCTCATTAACCCTGAAAGACACTAAGTGTTTCTAGCTCAAGGCCTTTGTCCTCATGGTTCCCTCAGTCTAGAGTATGCATCTAGGCCATCTTTGCTGTGACTCAATCTCTCCCTTCATTCAGGTCCCCATTCAAATGTCATTTCCTGCTATTACAATAGCTAACATAGACCGCTGTTCCCAGTCACTCTCTGTGGTAGATAACAAATTCTGCCATTAGAAGTTTGAGTCAGTAACTCCACCCTTGAGTTTGGGCCAATTTTGTGGCCTGCTTTGATCAAGAGAATGCAGAAGAGGTAGCAGTGTGCCGGTCTGTATTAGTCTGTTCTCATACTGCTAATACATACCCAAGACTGAATAATCTATAAGGAAAAAGAGGTTTAATTGACTCACAGTTCCACATGGTTGGAGAAGCCTCACAATCATGGTGAAAGGCAAAGGAAGAGCAAAGCTATCTCACGTGGCAGCAGGCAAGAGAGAGAACAAGAGCCAAGCAAAAGGGGAAAACCCTTATAAAACCATCACATCTCATGAGACTTATTCATTAGAACAGTATGGGGGAAACCACCACCATGTTTCAATTACCTCTCACTGAGTCTCTCCCACAACATGTGGGAATTATGGGAGCTGCAATTCAAGATAAGATTTGGGTAGGGGACTCAGCCAAATCATATCACAGTCCTAAGATTAGCCTTTAAGAGGATTGGTACCTTCCACTTTGGTCTCCTCTGGAGAGGCCAGCTGTCATGTTGCAAAGAAGATCACGCTAGACTACTAAATGGTGAGATTAACACCACAGAGGGTGACAGAGGACACATGAAGGAGTTCTGAGGCATCAAACATATGAATAACTTCTTGGATCTTTCAGCATTGTCCAGTGCCAACAGAATGCTGACAAGTGGTTGATTCCACCTCGTGTCACATGGAGCAGAAGAACCATCTAGCTGAGCCCTCCCCATATTTCTAACCCACAATCATGAAAAATTGATGTCATTGTTTAAAGCCATTACATTTTGGGATAGCTTGTTACATGGAAATTGATAACTGAAATACTCTCCAACTCTTCATTCTGTTTATTTTTCTTCATAGCAATTATCTCAATAAGAAATTACACAATTGTTAGTTTATTTGTCTACAGCTTATTGACTCTCTCTCCCTCCAGAATGTGAACTCTGTGAGGAAAGGACTTTGTCTTGTTCACCACAGTATTCCTAGTGCTTGGAACAATGCCTGGCCTATTTCAGGACTTAATATTTGTTGAATAAATTAAATACTAAGAACCCTAACATAAGCCTTAATTTTCCATAAAAAATGACACCCATCTTCATAGAAACATTTTTTGCTTTAATCTCCACATCCAATTACTTTTCCCTTTTATATCAAAGTTCTCTATCAATTTGCTAGAAAAACTTACCAGGCATTTTTTTTTTAAATGCAGAAAATACTTTGGTTCAAGATCTGCAGTACATTTGAAGATGACTTGGACATTATTACCATTCACTGAATAATCCTGTGGGTAGGTTAATGACAAAGTACCACTTAGTATCCTATCTTCCAGGATAGATTTCTAGTGCCAACCAGCCCCTCCCATTTAAGTACATACAAGTCCTCACTTTTAAGATAGCACATCCAAGCAGGGGCTGCAGTTCCTTATTAATTCCTGAAATCCCACCAATTTTTCCATCAGGGCAACACAAGAACAACCCCCTCTTTGTTAGTCATCGAAGAAGATCATTTTCTGGTATTTTTCCTCCCTGACTCACTGGCCCTCACCATGCGTAAGACATCAGTTGCTGCCACATTAGGAATGCCTTTCTCTGAAATAGGTTTGCTGTGATTTCTTTCATGCCTGGTTGGAACACAGAGTCATAATTAGAACAAGGCTCCTCTCCCAGATCATTGTTCTGATGGCTCTAAATTGGTTTGCACAGTCCCATTTTCTTTCTAAATGAACAGGACCTTTGCTTTTCTGATTGTGGACATGTGAGATTGATCACCAGGTCCCTGACACTTCCCTCTGACTAACGTTTTCCCTGGTGTTTTCAGGTAGTCTGCCCTATTCATTTCATTTTGGAAGCCAGTACTAGGTTGCAATTTAATTTTTCTAAATTTAGTCTGAAGAAGACTCATGGCCAATGGGAGGGGATTACAGCTTACCAGGAATCCGCATTTAAAGCAAAGGAGAGTCATCTCTGGGGATCTGGATTTATTTACGGAGTTTGAAGACTCAAAAGAAGACCAAATAGACTTAGCAGCCACACTTCCCTGCTTCAGTTTAACAGTCTCTTAAGCACAAAATCAAACACAATATAAATAAAGTGGCTTGACTCTTTCCTGAGTGTCTTACCTTAACTTCTCCTGTCTTCTGTCTTGCTGTCCCCTAGATGTCCCCAAAGACCCCATTCTATCTTCTGTAAAGACCTCTAGCTTTTAAAGGAGAAACAATCACATCTCCTAAATCGATTCCTGGTACAGCTGGAGCAGTCTAGCAGTGTTGAAACTTAAATTACTAAAAGATCAGATCTGTTGAAAATCTTCATTAGAAAAGGTACTAATTGTATGCAGTGTCTTTCAGGAAACCTGTTAAGTGCTTAAAACTGTACTTGGCATTATGAGAAATACAGAAACAAATCAATTTTATATTTTAGTCTTTGTTAACAAGGAAGTTAAAAAGAGAAGCCACAATATAGTACAGTAGTTTAGAGCAAGCATTGCGGAACTAAACTGACTGTGTTACAATCCTGTTAGAACACTTAGCCTTTCAGTGCCTCAGTTTCCTCATCTGTAAGTTGGATACTCACCTGTACTACCTAGTTAGTGTAATTGTTTCAGCAAACATATACCTAATGGTTTCCTGATGGCTTGTGGAATAAAATCTAAAGTCTTTTGTCTGGAATTTAAGAGCTTAAATTAGAAGCTTTAGCCTTTCTGTACCTCAGTTTTCTCATCTGTAAGTTGGACACATAAGTGTAGCTACTTCACAGAGTTACTATGAGGATTTAAATGAGTTAATAAATATAAACAGATGAGTGGTTACTGACATGTTATTGACATGTAGTAAGTGATTTATATTTTACATAGATATGGATTATGCATACTTCTATACAGATATACTCTCCATGCAATATAGGGAGGAACATATGACCGTGCTGCCAGAATTCAGAGGCAAGAAACATTGTTTGTAGCTGGAGGAAATCAGGAAGGCTTTCTGGAAGATGCAGTGGCAAAGACAATAGTGCTCATAAATATGCATTGCATTAGCTCCACCCTCTTGCTTCTCAAGGCTTTTACAGTTAGGGTCATGTGACTAGTTCCTGCCAATTACATGTGTATAAAAGTGTTGGGTTCATTTAACCTCTCTTCTCTTCTGCTGCAGTGAATGAGAAGGCCACTCACCCCAGATGTTGCAGCTAAAGATGGTAGAAAGGCCATCAGCCTGTGTGCCTGAGTGTTGGTGTAGAGCAGCGACACATCCCCCAACCCCCACACACATACCTCACAATGGATATGCAATATGAGCAAAATATAAACCTATCATGTGCTAAGGCACTTGGAGTTTAGGCTTAATTTTGCACTGTGGCATAACCTTGCCTGTCCCGATATGTGTGTATATATATATATATATATTATGAGCAAAATATAAACCTATCATGTGCTAAGGCACTTGGAGTTTAGGCTTAATTTTGCACTGTGGCATAACCTTGCCTGTCCCGATATGTGTGTATATATATATATATATATATATATGTATATATATATATGTATATATATATATACACACACACACATATAACCAACATATTACACTGGTTAAGGTAATCCTAGCTGCTGTAATCATTCTGTTTATGTAATCACATAAACCCAAAATTGCTCAATGGCTGAAACATGGGACACACTTACTTCTTACACAGAGTTCCAAAATGGTGCTTCTGAATGGTAGGTGGCTTCCCTCCATGTGATGATTCAGGGATGCAAGTTCTTTTCTTCTTGTGGCTTTGCCAGCTCCTGGCTGGGGTTTCCAAGGTCACCATGCTTATCTGCATCAAGCTGGCAGAGGGGAAACATAATGGAAGGTCCTTTGGAGGTTTGATGCAGGTCTAAAAGTGGTACACATCGTTTCTGTTCCCTTTTCACTAACCCAGTTACAGGGTCTCCTCCAACTGAAAAACAGGCAAGTAAATGTCATTTGTCTGTACAAATTTCCTTTTTTCAGAAAAAAGAGGAAAGGGGTAAAGGTGTTTGGGGAATCATAGTAGGCCCTGCTAAACACTTTTCTTGTCAACACATGTGTATGAAAAGAATGATAGTAAACTTACAGTTTCTTGTTCTTTCAATAGCCATTTGTCGAGCATCTGCATTCAAAGTGCATACTTGTTGGCTGGTAGGGGGAGGCACAGAGAGTCAGAGAGACAGTCTAGAGTTCATAATCAAATAGGGAAAAATATGTATATAATCAATAAAATATAAAGCAGAAAATGACAAGAGCTCCAAAAGAGGCGTAGATAAGACTTTTCGGGAGTTCAAAAGCAGGGCTTGCTGGAAGATTCTGTGATGGGAGTGGATGCTCAAGGCAAAACATAAGCAGAGGCACAGAAGGAGGAAATCAGGGAGTCTTTATGACAGAAAGTCAGAGATTCACTTGGACTACAGTGAAGGGTGTAAGAAGAGAAGAGAGAGAGTTTATGTTGGAAGACAGTGTTCGGGTCTGATCTTTCAAACTTTCCCTAATCACACACGATGTGCATTTCTGAGAGAGTCTATTCAATCATCCATCTCCACAGTTTCTATTTCTTCCCACCTATTTTTCATTAAGCAGGTACCCTGCTCCTTTTCCACTTCAAATAATTATAAAGATGATTATGGAAATTACAGTGGTGGTGGCGCTAATGATTAGGAGGGGGACGAGATTTTGTAAAATGTCCTCATCTAACCAGAAATCTTTCTGCCTCACTCTAAGAAGAATCCTTGAGACCATGATTCATGAGCCACTGAGAGCCAATTTCCAATCCCTGGGAGCCCACATGAGAAAGAGTGCTGCAGACGATGGGCTGTTTGTGAGAATCAGCAGAACAGGGCTGCTTGGCAATCGGTTTAGGAAACACAGAAGTCATAAAGCAGCACATTTAGGCCAACTCAGAATGGGACCAAGAATCTTCACCAGACCATGGGGCAGCAAACCCCAGGTGTTGAGGCTGGATTTCCACACCTCAGCCTTTAAAAAAAGAACCAGTGGATAAAAGCACTCTGCAAAAAGGATTCTTCATTTAAATTAGGCGGACAGATAGCTCAATGCATGACACTGTAGCAACCTGGCAGATGAAGTTTAGCAATAATGCAAGATTATTTCAGTTGACCATAAATGTCACCTGAAAACGGGAAGTGTGCTGCCCAGCCTTGTCACTTGAAGTTCACCCATTCCTCTTGTTCTTTGCCTTCCTGAACTTCTGGACTCATTTCAGCTTTTGGATACATTAGGGAGTGACAAGAAGGCACTTCTGCCCTGTGAAGATCATGACAGCACCTGTATCAATTTCCTGGGGTTGCTGTAACAAATCACCACGAACTCAGTGACTGAAAACAACAGATATGTACTCTTTCACAGTTCTGGAAACAGCATTCCAAGCAGGGGGTCCCTGAGGTGGGAGAGCGCTAGGCAAGTGTGACTGGAGCAAAGAAAGCAAAAACAAGAGTAGTATGAGCTGAGGGGAGTCTTGGATCATCCAGTCATGGTCAGGTTCACATATTGGCAATGAGGAGTCAGGAGTTATTGAAGAAAATGAGAAATACTGGTGGTCCATGTTAAGCCTTCAACTTTTATGCATACCGTCCATCCATTCTGTTGGAATTCCTAGGCATCCTTCAGGACAAGCTTGTGCCCACTTTCCCTCACTATGCCCTACCCTCTCCTCCTTCCTGAGCATCTGCACCATCTACACATAGTACTAATCCTAACCTCTTTTGTGCCACCACCATCCAATGTACGTGTCTCTAGAAAAACACCTAGCATGTTGCCTTGCACACAGCAATCCCTGAATGGTGTTTTCCTTCTTTATCTGCTAAAATCCTTACCACAACTACAAGAATTTTCACTGCAAATCAAATTTGAACTGAGCTTTAGAGAAGTCCAAGTTTATGTGCAAAGACATAAAGATATAATAGAATCCTTTCAAAGAGCTCTCTTGCTAATGCTCAATCACAGGGAACAATACAATGCCTGACATTTTCAGATTCCCAGACCAGACATAGAATATGATAGAGGGAGGGAAAGGGGTGAGCCATTTTATAGAGGTTTTTTTGGCTCCTATCCTTCTTCCAGACTCCATCTTTATTCTCAGGGCAAAAGGAAGAAATTCACTTAGATTTCATGGATGTGCACAGGTATAAGCGCCGTGACTTTTTTTCAAGCCAATTCGTATATATATAAATATATACACCCTGAAAGGATCTAAGGAACTCTAAAGGACTCCAGGGTGATACAGGAAAGAGTGTGTGTGTGTGGGGGGGGGTGTGCATGTGTGTGTGTGTGTGTGTGTGTGGGTGTGCATGAGTGTAGAGAGAGCCAGAGTTGGTGTATGTTGGACATGAGGGAGGAGGTGGTAGATTAAGTTAATATAAGGAAGTTTAATAGGCATTTGACTGCTTAGCCAAATGTACAAGTAGTTCCTAGAGAACTACATCATTATACGGGAAGGAGGTTGTTTGTAAGTGGAATACTTCAGGCTAGGAGAAGGTTTCAGCACCTGCTTTAATCAACCTTGCAACTATTTTTATGAAGATTTACAGTTACAGAAGTTTGAGTTGTTTTCTTGAGTTCCTTCCCTTTGCTTATAGTTTGGATTTTTTCCATGTTTTTGGACGCAAATAAATGCAGCTGTTTGCTCTGCAAGAGCTATGGAAAACATATATTTATGCTGCATTTGTAATACAGAGAATGTTCAATTGAGACTGAATTTGGCTTCTTGCCTTATGTTTCAACTTTTCTTTTTAATAACGTAAGATCTTTCATTCATGCAAATGATGCTATTGACTCATCAGCATGGTATAGTGAAAGAACAGGGGTCTGGCCATAAACACAACTGAGTTTCAGTTCTGCTTTGGCAGTAGTGACTTTCCTGGATGTGGGAGATTATATTTTTGAAAGATGGCTGCAAGAATCTCACATCTCATGTACTCCTTTACAATATGACCTTGATATCCTCTCATCAAGAGGAGAAGTCTATGTCCTCTTCACGAAAATCCAGATGAGCTTGAGACTTCCTTATAACCTCTGGAATGTAGCAGAAGTGACCATGGATGGCCTCTGGGGCTGGGGGTCTTAAGGCAATGCCACTTCTGCTTTGTCCACCAGAACATTCACACTAGGAGCCGTGCTGCCTCTGAGGAGTGTGACTGTGCTGAGGCTGCCGTTCCGCAAGGAAGCTGAGTGGCACGGAGTAGCCCCACGTGGGTGCTCCAGTCAACAGTCCTCGTCTTCGAGTTCTCCCAGCACAGGTACAAGACATGCGATTGAAGAAACCTTCAGACAATCCACAGTCCCAAGCGGAGAATCACTCCCAACCTTCAAGCATTTCCACCTGAGACCCTAAACAGAGCAGAGACAAGCTTTCCCTGTTATGCCCTGTCTGAATTCCTGACTGACAGAATCCTTGAGAATAATAAGATGAATATTTGTGCTACCAAGTTTGGAAGCAATAGAAACAGAATCAGGAGCAACAGAAATAGAAACATTGAAACAGAAATTTGGAACCTGGAAGTGGGAGTCGACTGTAACAACAACAACAGCAACAACAAAACGGAAACATGTAGCGTTAGCACTGGGACACCCCGCAGTTGCAGTCGGGGCGGGGGGGGGGGGGGGGGGGGGGGTGGGGTGGGGAAGCCTCTCGTGAAGGAAGGCAGGACAAGCTGGAAGGGCCTCACAGGGAGTGTTGATGAGGGTTTAAAGGAAACTGAGGAATATGTTATCAGAAACCTAGGAAAGGGACATCCTTGTTATGCAGTGGAAGAAAGTTCAGCAAAACTGTTTCCTGTGATAATGCAGAAAATAGAAAACATATTTATTAAACTTGATTTCCAGGCAAAGCATTGAGGGTGCTAACTTCTTTCAGCTCCCTATAACAAAATGAGAGGAGTGACAGAAACTAAAGAATGAATTCTTAAGTTTTCAAGTGTAATTGGAAGGATATATAAAGCCTCAAAATGGTCACCTTAACGAGGAAAGTGTCCCAGATTAGGACATAGGCTCTGGGAAAACATAAATTCAGAATGGGACTGTAAGATCCCTTGTTTAAGTCTCAGAAGTATCTTACATGCTACTTTAGAGAATCTCCAGGGCCAGGCGCGGTGGCTCAAGCCTGTAATCCCAGCACTTTGGGTGGCTGAGGCGGGTGGATCACGAGGTCAAGAGATCGAGACCATCCTGGTCAACATGGTGAAACCCTGTCTCTACTAAAAATACAAAAAATTAGCTGGGCATGGTGGTGCGTGCCTGTAATCCCAGCTACTCAGGAGGCTGAGGCAGGAGAATTGCCTGAACCCAGGAGGCGGAGGTTGCGGTGAGCCGAGATTGCGCCATTGCACTCCAGCCTGGGTAACATGAGTGAAACTCCGTCTCAAAAAAAAAAAAGAGAATCTCCCAGGAAGATAAAAGTCCTTCTCCAAGAATCTATAGTGTTTGCCTTATAGATCTTCTTTATTAAACAATAAGACTCCAAAGAATCTTGAGGGCACTGTCCCACAATAGTGACACAACGACCCAATATAGGGAAGGGCCTGACTCAAAGAGATTTGAAAGTGTGATATTTGTCTATGAAGTGGATTATACATTGATACAAAACAAAACAAAACGCCACAAAGTGTTTTTTTTTTTTTTTTTTAAAGGAAGCATGCCAGCTCAGCTCTGATGGACAGGAACAGGTACAGAATCAAATGAAAAGAATCCTGTTGATCCTCCACCCCCAATCTTTTAAAGGCAAGAAGCAGGCTAAAAAGGCTATTCAATTACATACTAAAGTATCTCTTATGGAAAAAGAAGGATAACTCAGAGAGCTGAACCAAGAACCACGAAGAAAAACTCCCAGAGAGTGTGAGTACTAAGCTGTCCCCACATTTCAGAATTGCTATGGACCAGTGACCACCAATGTCTTTCATTTTCCCTGCTTTTGAACAGGAGTGTCTACAGCAGTTATCCAATGGCTGTTCTACTGTGGCATGCTGCTGGCATGAGGGATAGATAACTCATCTCTTTAGATCATGGATCTACAGAACAAGGGGAAGATTGACCCCCCCAAAAAAACTGTACCTGAGGAGCCTCAACCACACTTGGACAAGATTTAGTGATTTAGTTGAGATTCTGGACTTATAACTGATGTAGTAGTAGGAGAAAACTTTGGCTATCTTAGGAGAGAGGTTATTCATTTTGTATACATGATGGGTATTGTAGCCAGTGGATGTGGCCACAGTGGTAAACTGTATTTTCCAAAGGTGACTGCAACAATTTCTTCCATCCCACAAGCTCCTTCAAAATGAAACCTTGATACTGATCCATACACAAGAGGTGGCATCTGGACAAGTTTTTGACTCACTCATAACCGAAAAATAATGTGGTGGAAATGATGTTGAATGACTTCCAAGAACAGATGATGAAAGGCAGTATAGACTCCACCTTGCTAATCAGAATAGTCACTCTTGTGACTCCATGGCACCATGAGAAAAATTCACTACTCTGAAGCTGCTGTGTTATGAGGAAGAAACGCCACATGGAGAGGCCACACGTAAGGCATTTTAGCTGACAGTCTTAGTTTTTGGGTCCTCCCAAAGTAGGTGTCAGGCATGCAAAAGAATGAGTTTTCAGATAACTCCGGCCTCCAGCCACTGAGTCACCCTCTGTCTTTGAATCTTCTCAGCTGAGGCCTCATGTTTCATGGAGCAGAGCCAGCTGACCCTGCTGTGCCCTTTCTGCATTCTTGAACATGTTCATCTCGTTATGTTTCACACCACAAAACTTGGGATGGTTTGTTATGCAGATATAGTAACTGAAGCCCTGGACCTCATTTGGCTTTCACATGTGTAAGATGAAGAGTTTGGCTTAAGTGACTTCCAAGATTCATTTTTTCAGCTACAAAGGCTTGAATATCTGATCTCATCACTTTATGGTTTAAGATCTTTTTGGGTCAGATTGGTGCTGCTCCCCTTATCCCAAATCCGTTTTCATCTTTCTTGGCGCTTGGCCACCTGGCTAGGGAGTACATTTCCTGGCCTCCTTTGCAGTGGTGTGTGGCCATATGACTGTTCTCACTAATGAAATGTGAGTGGAAGTGACCTATGCTACTTCCCTGTCGCTTGCTTAGAAGGATATTGCCTGGACCTCTTCCCTTCCCACGTGCTGAAACACACTCGAGCTGCAACCCAGCTTCAAACCTGCATCTGAGGGCAGTATCCGAGGTGAAGAAGAATCATAGTATGTAAGGAATCTAGGGTTCAGAGTGGCCTTGGGGAGCAGGGCTGCCCTGCCAACCTGTCTTGTGAAGGAGAAATTATATTCTTTCTTAGTCAAGCCACTGTATATTTGGGTGTCTTTGTTACCGAAGCTTAGCTTTAATCCTAATACACACTTCAAAGGTTCCCAGCGCTTGTGTGCTAAATTCCGACTTCCCTAACCCATGGCTAAGGCTCTGGTCCTCCCTCCAGCCTGATCTCCTGTCACTGTCTTCCCTCCTCTCTGTTCTCTGGTCACATTAATCTTCATTCAAGTTCTTTTGTTCTCACGCTGTTCTCTCTGCCCGCGTGCTACTCCTTAGTCCACCTTCTTGCCTACCTAACTTTCATACATTCTTCAGGTCTTGCTTTCAATGGCACTTCGCTAAGATTTCCTATTAGAGTTCTCAAAGAAAACCTGTTTTTTTTCTTTCATAGCATTTATCACCTTAGTGATTAAATAACTTTTGCATGATCGTTAGATGTCTGCTTCCCCACTATACTGTAGACATCATGTAGATAATATTTACGTCCTCTTGTCTCCCCCACTAGCCCCAGTACTTAAACAGTGACTGGCACAGCAGGAACTCAACATACGAGGAACTCAAGAAGTATTTGTTGAATGTTATTTAACGAACTTGTAAGATAGCTGACCAAGGTTTGCAGTTTAGGCTTGTGGCCACAGAAGTAAGCAAAATATTAACCTGCCCCCATGAGTATTAGCCTGTGACCTTGTCCCCATGGTTATTATGCTCACAAATCAGCTGAGCTCACCCCACCAGGCTGTGACCCTCCTGAGCTTGCTCCCTATAGACCATCTTGAGTGTCATCAGGGACGCTTCTGATAATAGACTCTCTCTCTCTTTAAAAAATTGGTTTATGGATGAAAAAGTCCCAAGTATATAGGATGCTGAGTTTAGCAGAATCTGTATGTAAATTGGTATTTTGCTGGTGATCAATCTTGTGCTAAAAATGGAAAATCAATAAAAAAAAGAAAATCTAAGGGGAAAAATAAGTTGTAGACATTTTTGGTCCAATGATTTTTCCAAGTCTGAGGACGCTGCATCTGAGACCAAGGTTACTGTGTGTTTCAAAGGAGTATGCAAGAAAACCAGACAACCATCTCACACATTCGGAATATAGCACAAGCCCCCAGCGAGAGAAAAGTTCCAAAGGCAATACCTTCCTATAGCACTCACTGGGGAAAGCCTTTGTAGAATCTCCTTGAACTAAGAAGGGATTCATCATTTGAGAACAGCAGTTCCAGGATCTTGCCAGCTGCAGAGTTCACTAAACTGAAGGGACAGGAGCTGACTCACATACCAGCCGCTGATTGTACGAACAGCAGTGAGCTTCAGGACGTTGGAGAAGCATGAAAAAGAATAAAAATCAGTCCAAAATGCCCCATCTTGCAGCCTTCAACTAGGTATCAAAATGAAAGATGTCAATTGCATGGAGGAAGGGCAAATATTACTGAGTGAGTGCCAGTTCAGACTGCTTTGACTGAAGTTGGTGGGGCAGGAGGAAGTCTTGAAATGGTGAAGCATTCGCTAGGACCTAGTGGACATACACAGTGTGAACATTCTGGGGATAACTTCTGTAAATGCCTAATTAACTTTATTATAATGTGGGGGGATGTGTCATCGAGAAGAAAATCGCTATAAGGGCTAGATCCTGCCCTCCTTCCAAATTCGTATGCTGAAATAGGGTCATTGCAGATGTGATTAGTTAAGATGAAGCCATGCTGGAGTTGGGTGGGTGTCTTATCAAATATGATGGGTGCCCTTATAAAAAGGGGAAAATTGGACACAGAGACAGATATCCATAAAGGGAAGATGATGTGAAGAGATACAGACCTGGGACAGATCCTTCTCTCAAAGCCCTCAGAAGGGACCAACCCTGCCGACACCTTGACTGCAGACTTCTAGCCTCCAGAACTTTGAGACGATAAGTTCTGCTGTTTAATCACCCCCATCTGTGGTCCTCTGTCACCCCTAGCAAACTGACACCCTAGCATAGCACAGCACTGGAGAGCTGGGGGTGTGATTTTGGGGGCAGTGTAGTCCTGGATCTACCCCTCCTTATGAGCTATGTGACTTTCATCAAGTCTTTAAAAAAAAACTCTTTAAAGTCCTCAGTTTCCTTTTCCTTCACATATGTGGGTAATTAAGACTCCAAATAGTCAACAGCCCATGAAGTGCAGGGCAGAGGCTGCCATTCCCATACATGGGCACTGAGGGGTGACAGCAGGCATGTTAGTTCTGGAAGACCCGGTCCAGTCTTGCTTGGATGGCTAAATGGGCACCAAACATTTACCTGCTGAGGTACCCGCACCACCTGCATCAGGGCTTTGTCTACCTCTTTAAGGTCTTGTCAACTTGGTTTAGGAACGGGAGCCATTGTAGGAGAGCCATAGAGAGCCCTCAGTCGCGAGGGAGGCTCCTCGGCCATGCGCATTGGGTCTCTCCTGGGCTGGGGAGTTGAATGGGGGAGAGGGGTAAGTGTAGGGTTAATTCAAGGGAGACAGAATAGCCATAATTTACCAATCTATGTGGAAGTATTTTGATATTTCAACGACCAATAGGGCCTTCCTGGCTTTCACCTGCTGAGTATCAGGCCTGGGATCATCACAGATAATTATATGGTTTTGTGAAGATTAGATGCAGGGACATGTCACATGCTTAGAAAAGTGTTTGGTGTATGACAAGTCCTCATTAAATGCTATTTATAGTATTAATGAGAAGACTAGTACCTAAATTGAGCTCAAGAATCATTTTTAAGCACCTAATATGTGCCAGGCACTGTAGGTGCAATCACTGCTCTCAAGGAGTTTATTTTTAGCAAAGCTGAGACACTCTTTTCTATTCCGCTGCTTTTCCTGATGAAGGGAAATTGAGGGTCTTCCAGTGTTTCAGTACCTGTTGCTGACAGTTCCACCTTCTTTTCCATGCTAGATGTTCTCATACATTCCTCAATAACAATTACTTTAGGAATCCTCTTATGCCATGGTTTGGCTTAAGTGACCCCAGAACTGGTATTTTCTAAAAATATATATGTATTGAGGCCTGAGTTTAACTGATTTTGTTTCCACTAAGATAAACAATGTCAAGTTTGGTTAATACTTGTCTAATATGTTTTTTTCCAAACAAGACATGATAAAAATCAGAATTTGTGGTAAAAATCAGAATTGCTGCTATGGTAGCTTGTCTCCAAAGACGGAGGTCATCAAATCCTTCCCTTCCTGTACAGACATGGTTCCTTTCTATGACCATCTAGAGGTGGAGTCTATTGATCCACCCCTCTACATCTGAGCTGGCCTGGTTTTGAATGCTTTGACTAATAGGATATGGTGGAAGTGACTCTATGCCCGTTCCAGGGCTAGACTTTAAGAGGACTGGTAACTTCTGTTTCCTCTCCCTTAGAACACTAGTTTCCCTTGGAAACTTAGCTGCCATGCTCTGAGAAGCTCCCCTGGGAAGCTGCCATGTTATGGGAAGCCCCACATGAAAAGACATGGGTGGGGGCTCCAGTTGACAGATTCAGCTACGCTCCCAGACCATGGCCAGCCATGTAAGTGGGCCATCTTGAATGTCCAGTGTAGTTGAGCCTTCAGATAACCACAGCCATGGCCATCATTTGACATTCACCCAGGAAACTCCACATGAAAACCACCCAGCTGAGCCCAGTCGCAAAACCAAAAGAAATGGTAACAAATTGATGTTTAAGCCACAAGGTTTTGGGTGGCTTGTCACATAGCAATAGACAACCAGAATTCTGCTCTTCATGAACTTCAAATACCTTCAACTCATAAGCATTGTGAGGGAGCCAGGGCATGGGAATTAGAATTTCCAGGTCATAGCTACAGCCTTGTCCTTAACGTACTTTGTGACCTTGGGCATGTTGCTTTATCTCTCTCTGGGCCTCTCTTTCTTTCTTTACTTTTTTTTTGAGATGGAGTCTCACTCCATCCCAGGATAGAGTGCAATGGTGCAATCTCGACTCACTGCAACCTCTGCCTCCTGGGTTCAAGCAATTCTCCTGCTTCAACCTCCCCAGTAGCTGGGACTACAGGCACACATCACCATGCCCGGCTAATGTTTTTACATTTTTAGTACAGATGGGGTTTCACTATGTTGGCCTGTCTGGTCTTGAACTCCTGACCTTGTAATCTGCCCGCCTCGGCCTCCCAAAGTGGTGGGATTACAGGTGTGAGCCACTGCGCCTGCCCTCTATTTCTTCTCTTGTATAGCAAGGGATCCAGATCTCTATGATTCTTAATATTTCTATGTGCGAAGTTATTATAATCTTTTTTGGATAGTAGTAACAGCACCTTCACTAACCTTTCATACAGAGTCCCCACTCAAATGTAAAATTAATTTCCTAGAGTCACAGGCCATGAAGATCATCTGGCCCAATCCGCCCATGGTGTAGGTAAGAACACTAAGTCACAGAAAGGTTAAGGTGTCACACTTCCTGTTTCAACCCACTGCTCCCTTTTTAAACGTTTTGTCCAATTACTACTTCCTTCACCTTGGAGAGTTAATTGCTCCTTGTTTTCCAATGTCCTGAGAATTGGTGAGTCTAATCACCTACTCATGCTTTCCGCATCTTGGTAGTCTTCAATCCTGCCCCTCCCACAGCTTTCCAAATAGACCTGGTTTTCCTTTCAGTACCCCCCTGCCCACCCATCAAGGTTGTTGTCGTTGTTTAACAATCAAATATACATAACATAAAATTTTCCATTTTAACCATTTTTGTATGTACCCAATGGATCTAGTTTTATGGTTCATTTCCGGTTATCGAAAAGGCTTTTTGTGTCTCACACCACAGCTAGAGTCCAATTCTGGGGTGTCTCTCCGTGTTTCTGAAGTCTTAAGCTCTTGAGAACATGGCTATCATACTCCAAAAGACTGGAGGACAGAGGTCTGGGTCCTGGTGGTCATCCTCACATCCTAGTTCAGCATATAAGAGAAGCTCAAGAAAGGCTTATTGAGTGAGTAAATGGCGTGGTATGTTAGACACCCTGCTTAGACTCTCTTATAGTACCTTAAGATTGCTTTTTCTATCTCGGGGAAACAAATGGAATCAATAAGTGGCAACCAATGTGTCATATGTGGACACAGAGGGGGCATCCATGTAACTCTTTCCCAAAGGTAAGCTGCTTGGTGCAATAGCAGGGAACATGATACGCTGGCAAACACCCTTGATGACAGTGTCTGTCTAGAAATCATGTTTACTTGCCATTTTGAGTTTCTTTTGGAGAACAAAGAGAAATTTGACTGAATGAGGTCAAAGCAATGTAATGAATATCGCCAAGGGCTGGCAATTTCTGCCCTACGGATATAATAAAAGTGATCAGATCACTCCCACTTTGAAACAGTTGCCCCAGTACAGTCACACACCATGGCTCTGAGCTACAGATCAACTCCTCTTTTCTATTGCCAGGCCAAGGGAGCCCCAGCAACTCAGGAATCCAGAAAGTTTTGGACAAAGAAAGGAATCGCAGCTTTGGCCAAAGGTAGGAACCAATGCTGGTAAAATCTGTGTCTAACAGGAGTGGAGGAACAGTAAAACTCTTTGGTCTGGCTTTGCACCTTAGTGTCTTGAATCTCCTGTTTCAATGCAATTGTAAGGTGCAGAGCAAGGCCTGGCCCAGGATGCCAATTCTCATACTGTGAAAGCTTTGATGTGCTGTCTTGGTCCCAGCCAGGCTAGAGAGGTTGCTACCAACTGGGGGAGCCACGTCATTAGATAAATGCCATGACCTGGTGTGGGGGTGGACGTGGATAAAAAGCAGTGTCTGATGTTTGGAAGGACAGCCTAATGGACAATAAATATTTTACCAGCACTGGCCATTTATATGAAATGCCACCTTTTCACCTTCTCAAATTGTTTTCTTTTATTTCCCCCTTCCCCAAGCCCCATTATTCTTCTACAGTACAGAAGAAAAAACATTTCTGTCACTTCACTAGCAATTTCTGTGTACACAGTAGGTCCTTGGTCATATTTATTCTCTTCTTTTTTCTCCCTTTCCACCCATATCCACTGGCTAAAGATTGTCCCCCACCCTAAGACAAAAATTAGATAGGAGGGCAATGTAGGTGATCCTATTTTAGACATTCATCAGATTTCTTTTTTTCATAAGCCTTCCAGAGCGACAGGGTCAGTCCCTCTTCTGGCCTGCAGGAGAGGCCAGTGGCCCCCAAGTCAGACGTTTCTATTTTCAGCTCCCCAAGTCCAGAGAGCAGTAACCTCCACCTTGCCAAGGGCCAGGCTGCTAACCCGCCGGCAGCACGGGGCCTGCTGCCTCTCTGTGTTTTCATTTCCATAAATTTACATCAAATTTGTGCTGAATCATATCCCCCCCACGCAGAAGAAATGAAATACATTATCAATAAGTACAACAAATTTGAATAATCTGAGAGCAGATGACTTTTCCTGTCTCTTTTCCATTTAACTCCTTACGTGGGCTGCATCTCGATCCGCTTCCCCCTCCAGCCTGGGTTTGGATTTCTCCCCACCCAGCTGGTGCCCACGGTTTTCAGCTCTCCTCCCGTGGTTCTTGATCTTCAGGCCTCTCCTCCGGCACCCCAGGCCCTGCCTCTCCCTCTGTCTCTCTGCTCCTTTCAGGTCATCCTCCTTTCCTCCTGACATCTCAGCCCTGCTTCTGGGAACACATCCACCAACCAAGGAGTGGCCTTTCTGCTTCCACTCCTTCCCAACCCCTGTCTCCCGCAACGCTCAAGCCAATCACACCCAAGCCTGTGTCCCCTTAGGATGACAATTGCCATCCCCGGCCTGCCAGGCCATCATCAGACCCACTCAGTCATTTTGAGCGCCTAGGAGGGAGGCAGTTTAGCAGGGAGTGCAACTTCCGTCCACCCCCTGCTGCCTGGCTGATTGGCAGCCAGCGGGGCTGGAGCGGAGCAGCTTGTGCTGATTGTTTGCCACTGGGCAGGAAGGGCTTGGTAGGGGGGTGGCCGAGAGAGGACCTGAGAGCTCGGGGGTCTAAGAGACACAGAGGATGCCCTGAGTCAGGAACCTGGCCAGAATCTCCCATCTGCCCCTCTGGGGTCTGGCTGCTGGCCCTCTGTAGGGAAATGATAGATGAGGTCCCTCCCAGAGGCCCTCTATGTAGGGGGAGGAGAGAGAGGCTTATCTTCTACAGATTTGAGGCCAGCGGTTCAGGGGACCTCAGGTCTCAGGACTCTGCAGGAGGCCTAGCTACAGCACACACCAGGACCCACAGTCTCCTGACCCTGTTTAAAATCAAGAGCAAAGGAAGTAGTTCAGCAGCCAGGCTATAGGGGCTCCTGGCAGGACCTGTCAAAATGGCCCTGCCTTGAGAAGAGCAAAAATTGGGGACCTTGGCTCATATAGAGCTGATTAATAAATATATGTATATACACACACACACACACACACCCCATTATAAACAAGAGTCATTATGAATCATTTTCTGCCCAGATTGAGTTTCTTAATTCAGGCAGGAGAAAAGTCACTGGGGAAAAAAATGGCCATGAATATTGCCCCAACTGATATTGCCGGGCTTCAGAGAGAAGCCCGGCCAAAATCTCTACTGGAGATTTGCTTAGTTTCCTTTAATGAGAACTCCAACCGCCAGAATTTTGCTTGGGCAACCAGCATTTGAACTGAAATACTGTCTGGAGAAGTCACATCAAAAGCTTTAGGGCTTTCCCGCGTGTCTGGGGCTGCTGAGACCTGGTCAGAGTCTTCGTGCAAGTCGGTATAGAACCCATAATGAGAGCTTAGGTTGCTAACAATAAGTTCAAATCATGCTTTCTTTCCCAATCTCCCCAGAGATTTTGATTGTTTGTTTTCATCAGTCTGTGCTGGCTCAAGTTTTTAGATTAAGCTATTTTGGAGTTTCTGCATCTAAAACCCTCTCAAACTTTTAAAAGTGAAAAGCATCACTCAAAAGCATCTAAGTACTTTCTTCTAACACTATAGTTGCACATAAATAAATCAATAAAACTGGTCCTGGGGCTATGAATATATACGGAAAAATTAGGTCTCTGGAGATGAGTTTTCAGAAAACTAAGGGGATGTGAAAATGGAGGCTAAAGCAAACGTTTCAATACTTTGCAACGGGGTGGCACATTTAAGACAAGGGCACCGGGTTTTTAAGTGGTCTTGTGCCAGTGGACTGTCGGATGGGACATTTAATGTACTGCTTTTATAGGGATAAAGATAGTTGGTGTATGGGTTTATTTTTTCTTTGAAAAAAGTTAACCACAAAATAATTAGCTCTCTTTTTGTCAATCTGGGCTGCTGTTGATGAGGTATCTAGAGGCCTTCTGGTATAGGTGCCTAAAAGCTTAAACTGCATTTAATTATTATTATTACTCAATGTCAGGCTACATAAATGAAAAGAGATAAAAAAGAATTGCTTGCAGCTACATTGCCTTGGTTTGTGATTTCATCACATCTCACAAGCAAAGCAGGTTTGAGCTGGCACTTGGGGCATGAAACCTCTAAGGAAAACCCAGGCAGCTAGAGAAGCCGTTTCAACTGAGCTGAAAGTTTCTCCATATGCTGGGGAGGGTAGAGGTTTGCCACACTTTGATTTTCCTCCCCAGCTTTATTTTTAAATACCTTAATAACTGTCTCACTTATTTCAGAGAAGGAAAGCAAATAGGGGAAATGGAGTCATAGGGAGAGTACTCTTAAAGGTACATAGTCTGGAATGTGAAGATTTCTTGGCTCTCAATGGCTCATTGTCTGTCCTGCTGCCTGAAATACCAGTGAGGGCGCCAAAGGAACAGTGGTACATCATGAAGGGATCAGTTAAATGTGGAAACTGGAATGGGCTTTCCCACCTGAACTCAGGCAGAGAGCAAGGTGCAGACAAGGAAGCTTGAAAGGCAGATGGACCAAGTTCTGCCCACTTTTCCTACAGTCTATTTCATCCACAGGTCAGGATGAAACCAGATGGCTTGCCAAAGGGCAATATATTGGCGGACAGTACCTTGCTTTTTAGGCATAAGACGTCAGGCTTAGGAACAAGTGCTTGGCACTGAGTTAATTAACTCCAGACATTCAGTTCAAGGATGACCTTCTTTCTACCTCCTTGGATTCAAAAGATAATGAGTTAGGCAGTCCCGAATGGTCAGAAGACCAGAAGCTTTAGCTGCATTCTAGCCCCTGCCCCCTGCCCTGGCCTTTTTTCCTTCTGTTCTCTAGAGCATTAGTTTGCAAGCCCCCTAGGACAGGGACCATGGTGTGCAATTTTATTGAACTTCCCCAGGATGAGTGCTGCAGTTGTATGCAACAGGCAGAAAACCAACGTGCTGACTAGTACACTGGTTCCTTTTCTTAGAGCCTGGCCAGCCAGTTTGTTATAGAATCTTCTTTAGATTATGATGTCAGGGACTGTTGCTTTTTGAAGGGCTGCCAGGGAGAGTTCAAGCCATTCAGGCCTTTCATCAGTTGTGTCACCATCCATTTTGATACCTAGCAAATTGCCCTAAAACTTAGTGGCTTAAACTACAACTACTTATTTAGTATGTGATGCTATGAGTCAGCTAATTGAGGAAGGCTCAGCTGGGTGGTTCTTCTGTCGGCCTCAGCTGGGCTCACTCATGTGCTTGTCGTCAGCTGTGGGGGGGGTGTTCAATGGTCTCACTCACGCATCTAGTGATTGTTGGCTGTTGGTTGGGAGTCCTATCTTATCCAGCAAGCTATTCTGAGCTTGTGTACATGGTGGTGATCACAGGTTGCCAAGGGCAGAAGCAAGAGTAAGTCCCACTGCACAAGTGCTTTACAAGCCTTTTTTTCTGGTAACATATGTACAAATGTTGCTTTGGCCAAAGCAAGTCACATGACTGAGAACAGAGTGAGACAGTGGCAAGGCAATGAACAAAGAAGGGGAATGACTGCTACCATTTTGCAAACAATCTATCATGTGCAAAATAAGGCCAAGAACAGACTTCCAACGTGATACGTCATCCTTAGATTTCCAAGATGCTGGAGCCAGAAGTCCTAGTTGAGTCCCTGTTTCTCCATGTTTCATGCCTCAGTTTTCTTATCTGATAAATGGGGATAACATTCATTTCACAAAGTTGATCCAGAATCAACAGGGGTGAAACTATAAATAAATGTTGTCTATGATGCTTCCACAACTGTACAATGGGTTCACGACTTCTCAACCTTCTTGCTCATCTCCATGCATAGTGTTTCTGGGAGTACAGAGGGCTCACCATAGGTGGTGGTCCATGGGGGGATTTTAGGTGTCACAGGAACACCACCTTGGATAAGACTGACTTACGTGTGAGATTCAACTTTCCTCTGTCATTCTCTTTCAGTCCTTCCTCTTAGTAGAAGTCTCAGCTTAATGCCAATGTCTTTTCTTTTTGCTAATTATTTTATTTTTTGTAGAAAGGGGGTGTTTCGCTTTGTTGCCCAGGCTGGTCTTGAACTCCTGTCCTGAAAGGATCCTCCTACCTCAGCCTCCCAAGGTGTTGGGATTACAGGCATGAGCCATGGGATACCACCAATGCCAGCTTGTCTTTAACACCTCTCTCAAGCCATGCTAACCACCCCCCTCAGAGTTTTTGGCCCAATTTAGAATTGAATGCTTTATTTTCAGTGTTTACATTTGCTTTCTATTTATGATAGCTGATACGTTAAAAAAAATAGATACAAGCAAACATTAACAGTTTAAAAAATAGTGCTAAGTATACAATAATATGTGGTTCATTCATTCTTGCGTTCAACAAATATTTGTAGAGCATCTCCTACGTGCCAGGATCATGCCATCAGCGAACCAAGGAAGCCCCTGCCCTCGGGGAGCTTACATTCTAGGGGCGAGAGTCGGGATGGTGGTCACGGAAGGGCTGGATTTGGGGATGTGCTTCTTGCGCAGGACACAGGCCGGTCCGTGGGTCCCATCTTCTGTGCGGAGAGCGCTGAGGGGTCCCGAGGGACCTGTGGGCTGAGACCCCGGCCTCCGTTTGCCTAGAGGCCAGGCAGGGGGTCCCGGAGCCCGGGGTCGCCGGGCGGAGGGCGCGGGGCGGGCCAGCGGGGCTCGGCTGCGGCCCGGGCTGTGTCTGCGGCCCCGGCGGCCGCGCCCCTCCTCCCTTTCCTCCCGCGGAGGCTGACGTGGAGTCAACAGCGCGGGCGGCCGAGGGAGGCGGCGGCGCGGCGGCTCGGAGGCTCCGGGCCCTCTCAGGGCCGCGCGGGGCCCGGGAGGCGGCGGCGCGACGCCGCGAGGAGGAGGAGGAGGAGGAGGAGGCGGGGGTCCGTGAGGCCGGCCGGCGCATGGAGGAGGAGGCCATGAACGGCGACCGGACCGAGAGCGACTGGCAGGGGCTGGTGAGCGAGGTGAGGCCGCGGCGCCGGCCAGGAGGGATGGGCCCCGGGCCCGCGCCCCCGGAGAGGCCCAGGCGGGAGGGACGAGCGGGGGGCGCGCATCCCCCGTGGCCGCGGCTGCAGCCCCCGCGCGACCCCGCCAGGTGGCCGCTCCTCCCGCACTCGGGTCTGCGCGGGCGCCACTTTCTTCCGCGCCATCTGGTGTCAGCCTTTGGGGAGGGCCCTTCCCCCCGGCAGGGGTTAGCCCTGCATTGGAGGCTGCAGCCCTGGGATCCGGGAGGAGAAGGTGCCAAGCCCCACCTGCCTGCCCGCTCGCCACTGTTGTGGAGCCAAGCGATTGGACGCCTGGGACTGAAGTGGAAAGGTGGTGCCATGGGGGAGAATCCGAGCCCTGGGGTGGCACCTGGGCCAGGTGGAATTCTCTGCGGCGGTGGTGGTTCGAGTTGGGGGACTTCGGGGGTCCCCCGAAGCCGTTCACTGATTCACTAGCTCAATCCAGTCAACACGTGTTTACTGCGGGCCTACCATGTGTAAGGTGGGGAGGGGCATTTATCAAAAAAGTGAAACACAGGTGCAGAAGTGATTCGATTTATGGAAGCACAGAACACCGTGTCCCCTGCCCCGCGACTCTTTTGTCATAAACATACGCGGGGGGTCCACTTTCAGGCTCCTGTGCTGTTTGCTCTTTAGTCCCCACTAAGAGTTTTGCTGACCAGGAGAAGCTGCTGGCCTCTCCAGGTGAGAGGGAATGCGGATGTCTCCCTCTCACAGGTAATCTGCCCTGATTTGCCACCATTTGTGCTGGCAGTTCCCGGTGTTACTTAGCCATACTGGGGAATTTCTCCCTTCTGAGAACCAAGCTCCAGCCCAAGGCTCCTTTTCCCTTTTTTTTTTTTTTTTTTTTGAGACGTCTCATTCTGTCAACCAGGCTGGAGTGCGCAGTGGCGCGATCTCAGCTGCGCCTCCCAGGTTCAAGCGATTCTCGTGCCTCAGCCTCCCAAGTAGCTAGGATTACAGGCGCGCGTCACCACGCCTGGCCAATTTGTGTATTTTTAGTAGAGATGGGGTTTCACGCTGTTGACCAGGCTGGTCTCAAATTCCTGACTTCAGGTGATCCACTCAACTCAGCCTCCCAAAGTGCTGGGATTACAGGCGTGAGCCACCGCGCCCGGCCGGGGCTTCCTTTTCTTTACTCCTATGCACTCCATGCGGAATGTATGGGTTTGCTCTTTTCCTTCCCTTGTGGGGTATGAGAAGGGAAACCCTCTACTGTCTCACTCCTTTCATCGTTTTCTGGGTCTCCAGGTCAGTCTGATAATAGTGCTTCATGCCCAGTGTGTGCAGAGCCTTGTGTTTCTGAAGAGGAATGACAAGCGGTAGCTTCTGCCCTAGTTTAGTTTGCCCAGCATTGGTCTAGTACTTGAAAGCTCTCCTGTCTGGTGTTATGATCCAGTGTATTGCAGCCTGGCTCTATCTTCTCAAACTGTCAGGCTTTAAGTCAAGGGACAGATCCTCTGGGGACTTTGTTTCTGGGCCCATCAAGATACTTAGTAGTCAGGGAGGCTGGAGGTAGTTCTCCCTTAGAAGTCCAGTGTTAGGCTCTTAAATCGCATTAGAATTGTCACTACAACGATTGCCTATCAGATGCCTGTTAGGAGTTAGGTACATTGTTAGATGCTTGGGATTGGGATTCAGTGATGCATAAGATAAAGAATTCCCCTACCCTCAAAGATCTCCTGGGGCTTTCATGATATAGTCTGGGAGGAAGGTCATACCATAGACAATAAGAGCGTGAGCATACTAAAGGATGGAATGTCTTCAAGAGCTACATGGCATGGGATGTCCCTCAGTGGGCTGGGCTTTCCCCCACTTTGCGCTGACTGCATTATTGTACCAATGGGTTTCCTCACCAGGCTGTGTGCTTTGTTTGACTCTTTGTTTCAAGGGCCTATACACTGCACTCTGTATGCAGCAGGTGCTCAATAAATGCTTGTTGAATAAGTCAGTGAATCCTGAATTAGGTCCTTCAGGAGTTTTCCTGCCCATTCCAGCAGAGTTTTTCCAGAGTAACACCTCCTTAACTTCCACGAACATGAGGTGAGCACATAGCCAGTGGCCATGAGGGGGATGAAAATGGGTCTAACTTACTTCCCACCTTAATAACCAATGACTGTTTCTTGAGTGTATTGTTCATGTGAAACATTTTACATGGCCTTGTACTCACAATGACGTAGTGCAGGAATTCTTTCTTATTTTACAGATAAGGAAACAGTGGCTCAGACAGGCTAAGGAACTTGCTCAGACCCTCACATCTGGTAAGTGGAAGAGGCAGGACTTGAATCCTGGTCTGTCTGACTCCTTGCTTGAGCCTTGCTTGTCTGAGCCTCGCTAGGCCACACTTTCTGTTGTAATCATTGCTCATCTGCCTGTATCTTCTGCTGGGTGGCAGGCTCCCCAAGGAAGGGGACCATATCTGGTTCAACTTTGAGTCCCCAGCAACTGGATCAGTGTTTCTCAGAGTATGGCCTACAGATCACCCACATCAGGGTACCTGTGAAAAATTCAAGTTTATGGGTCTCTCCCAAATTTATTGTAATGAGCTGAATTGTGTACCCCCCACCATAGATGCGCCTGAGACCTAACCCTAGTAGCTGCGAATGTGACTGTATTTGGAAATAGGGCTTTTGCAGATATAATCAAGTTAAGGATCTTTTGATGGGATCACCCTAGATTTAGGGTAGGTCCTAAATCTAATGACTGGTGTCTTAGAAGAGAGAGGACAGAGAGATTTAAGGCACAGACACACAAGGGAGCAGGCTACGGGAAGATGGGGATGCGTGAAAGAGACCATGTGAAGACAGAGGCAGAGATTAGAGTGATGCAGCCACGTGCCAAGGCATGCCAAGGGTCACTGGCAGCCCCTGGAACTGGAAGAGGCAGATTGTCCCTCAAAGTCCCCAGAATAAAACCAACTGCTGACACCTTGATTTTGGACTTCTGGCCTCTATCAATCATGTAAGCAAATACTCTTGTTGTTTTAAGCCAGCCCATTTGTGATCGTTTGTTACAGTAGTGTATTAGTCCCTTTTCATGCTACTGATAAAGACATACCCCAGACTGGACAATTTATAAAAGAGAGGTTTAATAGGCTTATGGTTCCATGTGGCTGGGGAGGCTTCACAATCATGGTGGAAGGCAAGGAGGAGCAAGTCACATCTTACGTGGATGTCAGCAGGTGAAGAGAGAGAGCTTGTGCAGGGGAACTCCTCTTTATAAAACCATCAGATCCCTTGAGACTTAATCATAAGAACATCATGGAGGAACTGCCCCCACGATTCAATTATCTCCCATCAGCTCCCTCCCTCCCAAAACACGTGGGAGTTACAGGAGTACAATTCAAAGTAAGATTTGGGTGGGGACATAGAGCCAAACCATAACAAGCAGCCACAGGAAACCAAAGTGGATAAGCGTAGAGGGAATTTACTAGGAGGAGGCAAGGAAGAACCCTCCCCTAGAGCCTCACTGGGGAACATGGCCCTACCAAGACCTTAATTTTGGACTTGTGCAACAGTTGAATTCTGTTGTTTGGAGTTTCCCAGTCTGTGATAATACTGCTCAAAAGTGCCTGGGGATGCAGCCCCCTGATTTGCCTTTCTTACAAGCTGAGCTGCCCAGGTGATTCCCCTACCCAGTCACGTTTGACTGGCAGGGTTTCCATGGGTGTGACTGGGTCTGGTACCAGCCAAGTAGGAATCAGGGAAGAGTGTGCTCATTAGCTATGGTGTTACACAGTGATTTGGGGACCTGACAGAAGAACGTGAGGAAGATATCACTGCACAGCTAATCTGGACCACATGGGATTTTTGTGGGCTTGCATCTATTTCTAAAGAAGTCCTAGGTGCTGCCTCCCACTCTGCATCCTTTCTCTGTCACCCTTCCTGCCCAGAGCCCTGTCCTCTCTTTCAATCAGTTTGCTTCCTCCAGTTGCCTCTAAGAAGCTGTTTTCATTTAATACGATCCTAGAGAGATCAGTTTTATTTTCATATTTTTGGTATAATAAGCTGAAATTTCAGCCTTCTCTCAGGCCCTGAAATAAACACACCCATGTGTGTGAAAGAAGCATGGCCGGTGTTCTTTTTGGGAAATTAAATGTCTGGGGAGGGGCAGATGTTCTTATTACCACCTGAGGTGAGCTTTCAAAATTGGAGATATCTGAAAGTGCAACCATGCAGGCAATCAATAACTTTTTATTTCCAAGATAAAAATCCTGGTCATCGCTCAGCCCATCACTCTATGATAAATGATACATAATTTCGTTTCACTAGTTGAATTTTGGTTAATTAGATAACAATCAATCTCCTATTCCTTGAGCATGTTGTATGCAGGGGTCAGGAGGCCGAAGAAAGTTAACAGTGGACCTCTGCCCAAAGTAAAGATGATTTTTTGTTTTTGTTGTTGTTGTTTTAGAGATGACGTCTCACTCTGTTGCCCAGGCTGGAATGCAGTGGTGTGATCCTGGCTTAATTCAGCCTACATCTCCTTCTTCATTTACCCAAAAGCAGCATGGATGTGGTGTAGACAACCAAAGGGCCAGAGGACACCTGAGGGGGGATGAGGGAAGACACAACAGTGACCTAGAGTGACCAAGGGTGAGATACAAGACTGAATTAGGAGAGTGTGGGTAGGCAAAACAGCTCACCCCAGCACCCCAGCCAATACTTAGCCTTAGTTTTAGTATTTTATAAGTCCCCTAGAATTTAAATATGAATGCTCCTGCTTCAGCCTCCTGAGTAGCTGGGATTATAGGCATGTGCCGCTATGCTCAGCCAGTTTTTTTTTAGAGATGGGGTTTTGATGGCGGATCTTGAGCTCTTGGCCTCAAGGAATCCTCCTGCCTCAGCCTCCCAAAGTGCTGGGATTATAGGCATGAGCCACTGTGTCTGGCCTAGCCACTGATATTTGGAAAGGAGAGGTTGAGTAGGTGTAGACAGTCTCTGTGGTTAATTAAGGTAAAGACCCAGCTTTTAGTTTCTGTCATTGACTTAGACTCCGAAAGTTAATAAGAGACGTCAGGGTATGTCTTGACCCTGCTTCTTTCTTGATACAGAAGATCAAAAACCCAAACCAAAGGGGATAAGCTTAGAGGGAATTTACTGCCTGATGTTGCAGGTTTTACTGTGTCCCCAAAAGGATGTGTTCAAGTCCTAACACCCTCCCCTCAACTGCCACCACACAAACACCTGTGAATGTGACCTCATTTGGAAGTAGGATCTTTGCAGATATAACCAAGTTATGATGAGGTCATCTTGGGTGTGCTCTAATCCAATGACCTGGTGTCATTATCAGATGAGGCAAATTTGGACACAGAGATGCACAAAGGGAAGACAATGTGAAGACACAGATGGAAGAAGGCATGGGACAACAGAGGCAGAAACTGGAGTTATGCAGCTGCAAGCCAAGGACAGCCAAAGATTGCGGCAGCACCAGAAACTAGGAAGAGGCAAGGAAGAGCCCTCCCCTAGAGCCTCACTGGGGAACATGGCCCTGCCAAGACCTTAATTTTGGACTTTTAACCTCCAGGGTTGTGCAACAATTAAATTCTGTTGTTTGAAGTCCCCCAGACTGTGATAATTTGTTATGGCAGCCCCAGGAAGTGAATATAACTAACATGACTAGTAATTCCATGCTAGGGCTGGCTTTTGACTGATTCAACACTCAGACAGTTTCTCTCCATCTTTGGGTCTGCTTGCTGCCTGGCTTTAGTCTCAGCCTCTCATCCTCTCAAGTTCAAGTCCAGAGGGGAAGGCGAGATCCTTCTTTAGCCAATCCCGTGAAACCCTGGGAAGCTCCATTTAAAGCCATTTAGATCACTCACCTATCCTGCAGAAATCTCTCAGGCAGGCAGTGATCTGATTGTTTTAGGCCCAGAGTTGTGCATGGCACCCTGCCCCAGGACACACGGACTATGAGTGGAGCTAGGGTAGATCCCCAAGTAAAATTGGGGGGCTATTTTCCAGAGGAGGGAGAACGCATGTGGAGGGAATGACTACACCATGCAACTTCTCTGAGCCTCATTTTTCTCGGCTTTAAATAGGGTAATAAAAGTACCTACCTGCTAGTGCTGCTAATTGTGAAGATCAAATGAATAATCATGCTTGCTAGTGTGTAGGCCTCTGCCGGGCAATGCAGCAGTGGAACAGTGAGCGTGAACCTCACGACGGAAACTCTGGTGTGTGAAAACTATATTTTGCCATAATGCCTTCATTTTGATTACAAGTTTTTGTGGTTTGAGTAGTGGAAATGTAATCTGCATATGAAGCCACACCACTCCCTTTTCCTGAATTTGTATTTAAATTCTAGGGGACTTATAAAATACTAAAACTGAGGCTAAGTATTGGCTGGGGTGCTGGGGTGAGCTGTTTTGCCTACCCACACTCTCCTAATTCAGTCTTGTATCTCACCCTTGGTCACTCTAGGTCACTGTTGTATCTTCCCTCATCCCCCCTCAGGTGTCCTCTGGCCCTTTGGCTGTCTGCACCACATCCATGCTACTTTTGGGTAAATGAAGAACAAATTGATGAACTGATTTTCATTGCTCTTGGGCATGATGAACGTTGCTGTCTTGGCCGAGGTGGGGCAAGGTTTATTCATTTTTAAAATTTGGCCGGGTGTGGTGGCTCAGGCCTGTCATCCCAGCACTCTGGGAGGCTAAGGCAAGCATATCACCTGAAGTCAGGAGTTCCAGACTAGCCTGGCCAGCATGGTGAAACCCTGTCTCTACTAAAAATACAAAAATTAGCTGGGCGTGGTGGCATGTGCCTATAATTCCAGCTACACAGGAGGCTGAGACATGAGAATTGCTTGAACCCAGGAGGCAGAGGTTGCAGTGATCTGAGATTGTGCCACTGCACTCCAGCCTGGGTGACAAGAGTGAAACTCTGTCCCCCAACCCCTCCTAATAAAATAAATAAATAAAATTTGTTCTGCTGCCCCTGAGTTACTCTAGGGCTAAATTATTATGCTGCCCTCAAATCACTCTGGGGCTTATGGGAAACTGTTGTGCACACACATGTCACAGCACTAAGGCTGAGCCCAGGCAATTGAAGATTATTTTCTACTTCCTAAGAAATAAGAGTGTGTTTGTTAGGATAAAGTCTAAATCACTGTGAGAAAGATGACTGCCTCCAAAATAGATTGGTTTAAGGTAGACATTTGTGTCTCTTTCATGTGATAGTGTGGTACTCCAGGCCTAGAGGGCAGCCCTGCTCTGTGAGTCATCTCAGAATTCAGGTTTCTTCTATCATGTTTCTCCACCATTAGGGTCCTTGTCTGTGTGGCTTAAGTTTGTTACTGCCACATTTGTGTCCCAGCCCATAGGAATGGGGAAAGGGAGAAGAGAGAAGTCCAGAGCAGGGGGCTTTTCTTTCATTAGGGATGAATGGAGAGCTGTACATATCACATCTGCTCACATCCCATTGGTCTGAGTATAGTCATATGGCCACTCCTAGCTATAAAGGAGGCTGTAAATGTAGTCCTTAGCAGGATGTGTCCAAGTTAAATTTGGGAGGGTCCTATTAAGAAATAACAGTAGGCCGGGTGCAGTGGCTCATACTTGCAATGCCAGCACTTTGGGAGGCCAAGGCAGGTGGCTCACCTGAGGTCAGGAGTTGGAGACCAGCCTGGCCAACGTGACAAAACCCCGTCTCTACTAAAAATACAAAAATTAGCTGGGAATGGTGGTATGCACCTCTAGGTCCAGCTACCCAGGAGGCTGAGGCAGGAGAATCGCTTAAAACTGGGTGGTGGTGGTTGCAATGAGCTGAGACTGCGCCATTGCACTCCGGTCTGGGCAACAAGAGCAAAACTCCGTCTCAAAAAAAAGAAAGAAGAAGAGTATATAGAACATGAAACAGATAAGTTATCAAGAAAAAAATGAATACGTTGGCGTTATCAAAATTAAAAAGTCATTTTCTTCAGAGGACTCTGTTAAAACCATAAGGAGTCACAGACTGGGAGAACAGATACCTCGTATCCAGAATATATCAGGAACTCTAAATACTCAATAAGAACAAAATAAACAATCTGAATTTTTAAATGGACAAAAGGAATAAATAAACCCTGCACTGAAGAAGAGACGTAGATGGTAAATAAGCACATGAGCAGAGGCTCAGCATCCTTAGGCATCAGGGAAATGTAAATGGAAACCACAGTGAGATACCACAACATATCTGTTAGAATGGAAAAGCAACAAATTACAAAACTCATCATCCAAAGGCTGACAGGGACTCAGAGCAAATGGAAGTCTCATACTTTGCTGGAGGGAATGTAAAGTAGTACAGTCACTTCTGTACTCTTTTAAAAAAACTGAAAAATATTGAGTTTATTGAGGTATAGAAGTTTTGCAGTTTTTTTATGAAGTCAAACATACACTTAACCAAACAACCCAGCAATCCTTCTCCTAGGTAAGATTGAAGAGAATGAGGACACATGTCCACACCTGTCTACACTCTATGTGTGTAACTCAAACAGTGTACAACTAAATAACTTTCTTTTTTTTTAAATTTTTTAATTTATTTTTTCGAGATGGAGTCTCGCTCTGTCGCCAGGCTAGAGTGCAGTGGCGCGATCTCGGCTCACTGCAATCTCCGCCTCCCGGATTCAAGCAGTTCTCCTGCCTCAGCCTCCTGAGTAGCTGGGACTACAGGCGCGTGCCACCACACCCGGCTAATTATTTTGTATTTTTAGTAGAGACAGGGTTTCACCATGTTGGCCAGGATGTGCTTAATCTCTTGACCTTGTGATCCGCCTGCCTCCGCCTCCCAAAGTGCTGGGATTACACAGGCAATAACTTTCTTTAAAAAAAAAAAAAAAAAAAATTAGTAGCAGAGGTACTGCTCTTTGTGGAGCAGGGCTTCCCCATAGGCACTGTGTCCAGAGCAGCCACAACCAAATAACTCATTTGGGGAAAGTGGGATACAGGGTACGTGTACAGGATAAAAGCTGATAGTTTTAGCATTTGTGATGAGTGACTATTTTGTACTCATGAACTAATGCTATATCTTTTTAAAAACACCTTTATTAAGGTATAATTAACATACAAAAATGTGCACATATTTTAGGTATACAATTTGATGAGTTTGAATGTGTGCATACACTAGTGTAACCATCCCCACAATCAAGGTATACATGAAATTCTTGAAAAGTAAAAGCTAAGAAGACAGAAAACTGATCAATGATTGCCAGATCCTGAAGGTACAGTAAGGAAATGGGCTGCAGAGAAATGTGAGGGAATCTTTTGGATTTATGTATATTCTCTATGTCTTGATTGTGGTGATTACCTGACTGTGTAAGCTTGTTGAAATTTATGGAACCTTATACCTAAAAGGGCTAAAATTTTCTCTAAATTATACCTCAGTAAACTCAGTATTTTTCAAAAGTTGGTGAATGGATATTCAAGACAGTTAGCCATTGCTGCAGAGAGCTTTACTCCTTACCTCTCCAATTCCTTTGCTGATCAGGTTTCCACCAAAACTAGCTCTGCCCCTCACACCTCAGCCCCGAGTCCTTGCTCTGCCCTCCCGACTGGAGGCTGATTGGGTCAAGCTCAGTGTTCCTCCTTGGAAACTGATAACCAAGCTCTCCTTTGCACTCTGATTCTGCCCTTTTCTCAACTTGGAAGGTCCTTTCTAGTCTTTTGAGGAGTCATGGTCAAGGGCGCCATTGTAGAGACTCCACTGTGCTCTCATATCTTCAGGAGTAGGCCCTCAAAATGGAAAAGCCAGTCAGCTGTTACCTGTGTTCTGCTGGACTATGCCTTTCTTGGACATAAAGGCAGAATGTCTGGCTTCTTAAAAATGAAGAGGGATATGTGGGGGATAATTAGGGTAGGGGTTGCAGGAAGTGGAGGCAAGGTGGGAAGATAGGCTGTCAGTTAATAAAATACACTTGCTTTCTTTTTTCTGAGACAGGATCTCACCCTGTCACCCAGGCTGGAGTGCAATGGCACAGTCTCGGCTCACTGCAACCTCCGCTCCCTGGGCTCAAGTGATTCTCCAGCCTCAGCCTCCTGAGTAGTGAGACTACAGGCGTGAGCCACCAATGCCTGGCTAATTTTTGTATTTTTTGGAGAGACAGGGTTTCACCATGTTGCCCAGGCCAGTCATATTCCTGAGCTCAAAGTGGTCTGTCGGTCTCAGCCTCCCAAACTGCCAGCATTACAGGTGTGAGCGACCACACCTGACTTAAAATATTCTTATTAGCTGGTATTTTAAGATGAAAACACCGTGTGCAATAGTGGACAATAGACCTTAGACACTAATGTAGGCAGTTGGTGAGGCTTGATGAAGTGGGGAACAGCTTCTTAGAAGTTGAGCTTGAACTGAGCCCCTCTGCTTTGGCTGAAGAGGGCAAGGGAGATTATGAGCAGGCATGAGCACTGGGCCAAGTTGGCCTTTGCAAAGATGCTACAGATAAAGGCAGAAATCACTGGGTTGAAGTACAGCAGAAAATGAGATTGGATAACCAGGGAGGACCAGATGTTGAATGACTTCAAAAGCCAGGCAGCAGGATGTGCCCTGATGTAGCTGGTGATGGGGAGATACTGAATGCTTTTTTTAGCTGGAGTGCAAATTGAGGAAAATACTTGGCATAGGTTTGTTTCTATTGAACTCAACAGTTATTGAGGCTATATTGTCTGCGAGACACTATACCAGGCCGTGATGATATAAAAACTAATTTGGTGACTCTGCCAGGAATCAGGGAAGGACAAGTTTGGAAGTGATGCCAGTAATCTAGCCTTTTCTGCTGCCATCAGCTTTCTCAATTATTCCCATTACACCTAAGTCATATCACTTATCCTGTGGGTTTCAACCTAACCCTTGACTTATCTATCTCTCCACTGGACCCAAAAGATCTGGAACTCTTTGAGAACAGGGACCATATGTTATTAATGTATAACCTTAGCAGTTAGCACTGTACTTTGCCCATTGCAGGTGCTCAATACATGCAGAATATATGGATGTTTGGATGTTTGAATGAATGAGGTGTGAAGAGGTTACAGCATTGGTGGGAACAGAGAAAAAGTGGTGGCTATGGGAAACATCCTAAAGGAAGACCCCTACAGCAAGTCATGGCTAGCAGGACTGGGGAGATGGAATAGAATGAGTCCAAGATGGTCCTTGCTGCCTGGCTGGAGGGAGGTCAGGGGAAGTGAGTCTGGTGAGAAGACCATGTGTTCTGTTCAGAACTGTGCATCGTTCAGATTTTCCTGGGAGTACTTGAGCTCTTGGGAAGCAAGCTTAGTGCTTACTGGGAACATTTTCGATGAGCAGCTATCTTCATAGTGGCAGGCTAATTTCAGAGTAAGTTTATTAAAATTAGTGTGTGGGGGAAAGTGAGCTCAACTGCTATTTTTAACTGATGGGATTCATGTTCTCTCCTGTGCGGGGAAATTCGCATATGTGCTCCTAAAATTGACAATTTCTACTCTCGTTATGTTAAAAAATTAATATAGTGAGTTTCACATTGAATAAAATACGTTGACTGAAGATGAGAAGAGAACTTTGGCCAGTCCCTGAATGAAAATGACCAGAGTGAATGACATTTCTTACTCACTGTCTGGTTTTCCACCAATAAAACCATCCTGGGGCTTTGGTACCTCTGGGCAGAGAACTTGCTTAGGTTGAGAGTCTGCACCTCTCTCTGGCCCATCAGGCAAAATGGTTCCCAAAGAACACAAACCTTTGGTTGATTTTTACTTTGAAGTCTTTCCGCTTTCACCTTTTCTGGTCCACTCTCTTATTATTATCTGAAGCTATTTTATTGCCACAAACACCCTAATATTGTTCAGAGTATCAGATTCTGTTCAAGTCAGTTTATCCTCTGTACAGCTAGCCAATTAAACCACCTTTAAGAAAGAACATTTTTCACAAGGTCCTCTTACTCAGAAATCCTCAGTGGTGGTTCCCCATCATCTGGTGTTCAAGCCTCCTCATGCTGGCCTTGACCTGTCTTTCTGCCTCTGTCTCACTGCTCCCCACAGAAGTTGGCTGCTTCAGCCGGAATGATCTGCCATGCCTTCTGGCTGCCACCTCATCTATCTCACACCCTGACCTCATCCAGGTGGCCCTCTCCCTTCTCCTCTGACTACAGCCTTCACCAGTCCTACACCCCTCCTAAAATCTTCCATGACACCAGCCTTGGAAGTGAGCTCTTTGTCCTGTTGCCTTATGTGCCTTGGTTAAACTGTGATCCTTTCACACTCACATGCTACCTAAGAAAGAAAGGAACCTTCTCTCTGTGTGGATATTAACACCTATATAAGTTGATGAGCTCCGTAGAGAAAGGACTGTGACCATCTGTGTTGGGGCAGGAGCCAGGAGTTCTGGAATGATGAGGCATCAGGCAGTGGCTCAGGTGGTGCGGTAGAGGGGGCACTGATACAGAATAAGGAACCAACCTGGTTCTGGCCCATTTGCAGAGCCTCTACTTTGATCTCACATCCTCGTTTAGGGAAAGCAGCTCATGGATGTGCCTGCCCACTTATAGCTTTATTAATGGCAGGCACAAAGGTAGGGGTCAGTGATGTCAGGGAGGTCCACCATTGTACTGGGTTGGCTGGTTGATGTGAAGGAAGAGTGAAGGACAGCCCTCATATGTCAGTAGGACAGGATGCCTAGCAGAGGAGAAGGTCAGCATTCAGTGTGCCAGTTATATAGTGAGCATTGCTATGTGCAAAGCCTTCTGCATGTGACAATTGCCTTCTAGGAGTTTATAGTCCAGTGGTGATAGAGAATGGGGATGAGGCCACTACCCCATGGTGTGCATTGTGATAAGGGTTCTTCAGGTTAAGGGGAAGCTAATTCAGATTTGAGGATTAAGGAGGGTTTTTGATGGAGGTGGCACCTGGGCCAGGAAGGTTGGGCAGAATTTCAGCAAATGGAGATGTAAAGGAAGGGTATTCTAGACAGAAGGAATGGAGATGGCAAAGGTGCAGAGGTAGCAAAATGAAAGACTTGTAGGGGAAGTCCCAGATCATCTGGTCTCTGGTGGGCACCTGTAGTGGAGCATCAGGTGGTATTGGTTAGGCAGACCTTGAATGCCCTGTTAACTGTATAGAGGGTGCTAGGGTCCCAAGTATGGCATTCATTCTGGAGGTGAACAATTGGCACAATGGTATCCTTTGCACAGAAGAAGTTGCCTGGATGGATTGGGGAGGGAACTGATCTGCCAGGAGTATATGTGAGGGACTGGACGGGGATGGGGCTTGGGGAAAGCACAGGAGCCCATCTGTGTCTGTCTGTCCCTTTGCCCTTATCCACGGTCAGCTCACTTGAGTCTCTCGTTCACAGCTTCATTGACCCTGATAATGCTTTTGCCAAGACTGCTTAAGACCAGCCTCCTAACTGCCACACCCAGTGGTCTTTCTCTAGGACTCAGTCCCTGGCTTTGCAGCTTCGGCCACTCTCCTCTCCTTTTCCCACACGCTGAGCTTCTGCATCCCTCCATGTGGCACTTGGCCATGTCCCCAGGAACTAAACACCTTACTCAGTGTGCCCTAAGTGGAACTCCTGCTCCTTCTGTATCACACTTTTCCTGTCTCTCCTCCTTCCAGCCCGTCTCAATGGTATCACTGTGAAATCTACCTTGATTCTTCTTCCCAACTTACACCTCCCAACCCAATTTAATGATTAAGATCCATCTTTTTGGCTGTTGAACAAATCCTGAAACAGGGCCTCCATATCACTATTCCTACTCTTTCACTGTGGCCCAGATTCTCAGCCCCTCTCCCTGGAATAGCTTCTAGCATCATCTTTCCTCCATGCAGTTACTAGAGTCATCATCTAAGTGTTGAAGTCACATTAACACTCTACTGCTGAGAGCTCTCTGATGGCTTTCCAAGGACTGCAGAGTGAAAGCCATGTCCCTCAGTTGGCCTTCAAGGGCCCTGCCCACTCCACATTTCTGATAACTCCTGTATCCCGTATTTCCACCACCTCCCCTACTCTTCGTAGAACTCCTGACTGTGACAGATCACTCCATGCCCTGTAGCATCTCTAAGGCTTGCTTATGTCCAAAGGCGACTTCCTATTCATATGATAAAGCCCAGCTTAAACATCACAGACTCCCCTGGGTCTCCCACTTCCCTTGGGCCCCAAGAAGTTGGGCAATGAATGGCACATTGCATTTGGGAAGATGGCATGGGGGACTGTTGGCAGGGCCACTGGGTTCCTGAGGATGGGGTAGTGGGTGGTCATCAATGTCTAGCACAAGGCAAGGCACAGGAGAGACACTCAGCAGTAGCGGGTAGAAGGGACGCAGCAAGAAGGAAAGACAGTTAACTTTGCCATTTCCAGGTTTGTCTTTGAAGCCAGGCCTGCTGGTGTGCCCCAGTTCCAGCCTGTCCCCCAGCCAGTCATGGCCCTAAGAGAGCTGGGAGTGTCTGACGTGCCGCAGAACATGCCCAGTGTTCCGGCCAGCTTCCGGGCTCAAGTTACAGTGGGTTTTGTAAGTCACCAAGCTCCACCAATAGGTAGCTACCTGGTTTTGAGCAAATCTCCTGACTTTTCCAATGTTTCATTTTATCTGGACCTTGTTCAGTGAGGATAATAGTACCTACCTGTGTCTCTCAGTTAAGATGATTATCATCAATAAAGTGAGATGATGTATGTGAAAGTGTGTTATAAGGCCCCCGATCCTCTCCAGATGAGGTGGGGCTTTGGGAAAACCTTTCCCGGAGCTTCAGAGATGCTCCTGCAGAGGGAGGCGCGGTGTCAGCTGTCGATATGACGCCATGGAACAATCACATTGATGGCGCGCAGATTGCTGTGCCTGCTTGCTCTGCCATCTGCAGACCCCACGACCAAGGCAGTATTGGAGGTGGCAGGGATGGGACTCTTCTCACTAGCCAGTTCCAATTTGCTTTTTAATTTGCTCCAGCCTGGTGAGTGCTGCTGGGGTCAATCTGTAACCTCTTCTTCCTTCCCAACAGCCTCCGGCTTTGCCAGACTTTGTAGCGTGCATGTGGGCCGTTCAGTCAAGCCTGGGCAGCTGCCATTTCCACGGCCTCCTAGTTACTTTCCGACTTCTTACACCTCTTACTGTACCCAAGTCCAAACTCGTGCCCAAATTGTTCTGTCTCTCTTCATTCATACCCCTTTCTGGCCTTCAGAGCATCTGCTGGCTGCTCTCCTTTGCTAATTTGCTTGGGTTTGAAGAAGGCTTTTATTAAGCTGATTTCAGTGCTTAGGAAAGAACACTGCAATTGTTCACAAAGAACTCACAGCAACCGCTCCCTGGGATTTTTTGCGGGCCTCCACAGCAGCCCCCCTACCTCCTTTGTCTCCTTGTACCTCTCCATTGCATTCATGACTGCCTGATCAAGTGCCTGCAAGCAAAACTCTGACCGTGACCCTTCCTCACTCACAGTCCTCCATAGCTCCCATCAGCTCTCTGTTGGCTCAAACTCTGTTGTCATTTAAGGCCTTTCTTTCATCCAAACTAAACTCTCCAGCCTCATTTCAACTTCCTCCTTTTCACACATCCTGCGCTCCTGGAAAACAACCACTTCCATTTCTGTCTGAAGCCCATGCTGCCACACACCCAGCCTTTGATCAGGCCGTGCCCTCTGCCTGGAATTCTTGTTCTCTTACTTTTTCTTACTTCTCTCTCCAGGTTCAGTCACAACTCTCTTGCCCCCAGACTAAAAGCCCTCCTCCCCTTCTATGATCTCACAGCTTCTAGCCCTGCCTCTCCGACTGACCGCGTGCCTCCCTGGCCGCTGTGGGTTGGAATTACATGTGTTTGTGCCTTACTGCCAGCCTGGAGTTACCCAGTGCAGGAACTGACCAATTCATCTTTGAATCTCCCACTGTGCCTATCACAATGTCCTGCATTTAGTGGAAAAATCTAAAAGAGATGACAGACCTCATGGTTTCTCAGTTAATGCTCAAATTGAAAAACTACTGAATTAACACAAGAACGTTCATTATTTTTCTGTCTGAACACCATTCTCAACTGTTTCTTTCCTCAAAGTCCCTTTGTATCCATTTTTATCCCACAGACATGACTTTCAAAATATAGATTGTGATCTTTTCAAGGTAGTAAGTCAAATCACCTTTTAATAAGCTCTAAGGGATTTATGAACTTACTATAAGTCAATTCCTTCCTCCCTCCTTTCTTTGCCTTCCTTCCTTCCAAACTGGAATTTTATTATCTCAGATATATTGCTTGAAAAAAGCCAGGCAGAGGCTGTGGGTGGGAAATCATTTGGTTATAAAGAGCTACGTTCTATAATGGGATCTGACCTGTATTATATTGTGTCTGAACGTACACCAGGCTTTAACTCTCTTCTGCTCTAGAATTCAAGCTTGCTCCAAAGGTTATTTGCCACCGACGGTTGACTCTCCTGCAAAAAACTCATGCAATTTCTTTGGTCCCTATGGTTTCCTCATTAAGAAAAATAATAATTCTTTACATTTGCCTTTCTTCAACTGATATTTACAAGGATTTACTGTGTCTCAGGCACTCTGACAAAAGCTGGGGTCCACAGCCCACTAGGATGTCATCACCTTCCTCCTCATTTCCTTATGGAGCCCTCATAGCAAGCTTGTGGATTAGACTGAGCAGGTGATCGTGACCTCATTATGTAGACAAAGACATGGCAGTTCAGAGTGTTCATGAAATACTCAGAGATTCAGCATCCTTGTTTATGGTCACTCAGCAAGAAGCAAGCAGGTAGAACTTGGTTTTAACTTCCTGTTGGATGTTTTTCCCCTCTGCACCCGGGTTTGTGCTGGGAACCCTGGATTCAGGCCCCCCTGCACGCCCACCTCCAGACAAGAGACAGCAGCCCTTGCATGCTGCAAGACTGCTTTCCTCATCTCTGCTTGTGCTAACCTGATCTAAGCCTGAGCATGTGAGCTGAAAAGGAGACTTTTGGGGTCTGGTTCTAGATTTCTGCCCAGATTTCAGTATAGGCTGGAAATTGAACAACAGTGGGATCAGGAGTCAGCCACAGTGGGGTCAGGTCATCCTGAAGGGACGGTCTCACAGTCCCTCTGCTGTGGGAGTCTGAAGGCAGGTGCCCCAGGTGACACAGTCCTGTCTGAGCAGAGGCTCTGAGGAAGTGAGATGATCTCGTAACGCCTGCTTCCGACTCACCTCCCACCTCATGCCTGCTTCATCCCCACTGTAGAGAATGTCCTCAGGCAGCTGTGAGGGGCCTGCCCCAGACTGCCTGAGCCTGTGAATGAGGAAAGGTTTGAGATGAAAGTGAATGACTGAAGGTGTCGACATGATAAATGTCTTGGGTAACAGTGAATTTTAACTTTAAACACTGAGCAATGCAAATTCACTGTATCCTCCAGATTTAGAAAATACTAATACATATAAAAGAAAAAAAGCCACCTACAGTTTTACTACCCAGAGCTGACTGCTGTATTGTCCATGTTTCCATGCTGTAATTTCTAAAAATGAGTTTATAGTATATGCTGTTAGTTGCTATTTCATTTGTATCAAGGCTAACATGTAGAAAGCAAATGCACGCATTTTAAGTGGACAGCTCAGTACATTTTTACGTGTGTGCACAGCTGTGTAACCACCACCTAGAGCAAGTTCTAGAGCATTCCCAGCTCCCCAGAAGGCTTCTTGTGCCTTTCTGAGCCAAGATATTCCTCTTGCCTCACCCATAGGTAACCATTATCCTGGTTTCCAGTACCATATGCTGTCTTTACAGCTTGTTCTTATTCCTAGTCAGCAGTAAGCAGTAAATAGTTTCCATGTCACTAACTCATCATCATCATCGCCACAGCGGCAGCTTGGGATTCTGCAGTATTGACAAAACATGCCTGCGTTGGACTTTAAGTTTATGTTTTAGAAATACCTACTGTAGGCCGGGCGCGGTGGCTCATGCCTGTCATCCCAGCACTTTGGGAGGCTGAGGCGGGCAGATCACAAGGCCAAGAGATCAAGACCATCCTGGCCAATATGATGAAACCCCATCTCTACTAAAAGCACAAAAATTAGCTGGGTGTGGTGTCACGCACCTGTAGTCCCAGCTACTTAGGAGGCTGAGGCAGGAGAATTGCTTGAACCCAGAAGATGGAGGATGCAGTCAGCTGAGATTGCGCCACTGCTCTCCAGCCTGGCAATAGAGCAAGACGCCATCAGAAAATAAATAAATAAATAAAAATACCTACTGCATTTTTTTCCACTATCAGAAAGCCTATGTGGCTGGCATCAGGGGTTCTATTTCATTCTAGCACAGGCTGTAGGGGTGTCAGTGACTTCAAGATTTTTTTTTTTCTTTAAGGCCTGCTTGTGCCTTCTGTGGCTTGTTTAGTTTTTTGAATATGCACGTGTTATGCTAAACATACTAATAACCATTGCTGTGTGTGTTCGAAAGGGCATCTCACATCCTACTATGTGTGTGAGATGCGCTTTGGAACATACATTTGCCCTGGTGTTTACAGGAGAACAAATACCAAGGTGCTAGTTTGTCCCATTCCTCAACTTCTTCTTAAACCTTTGTTTTTAAAGAGGAGAGAAACTCACTGGACAATTTAAGCACCTGGGTTGAGAGAGAGGTTCTTTTAAGATGACATTGGCAAGCAAGCAAATGACTATTTTGATTACAGGAATTATTTATGGAGACACTGACAAGGAAGAGAAAAGCTCCACGCATCTCCCAGAAACACCCTCCTACTCAGTGCTGAACAGCTGAGTCTTGATTATGTAGGCATTAACTGTGCACGCTTGGAAACCTGCCTCTCTTCACCCTCACTCACTTTAGGTTTTGATTAACTTACTACCACTATCACTACAACCACTATGCTGATTGCTGCCACTACTCTTATATTATTACTAATGGCAATACAATTATATTAAGTTTCCGTCTGTGGTGTGCCAGGCACCGCATGAAGATTTTTAAATGTAATTTTCAGGAACTTATTTGAAGGGAAAAGGAGACATTCACTGAGCACTTCTTAATGCTTTGTGTCCTGTGCTGGATGCATGATGTATGACTTTCAGTACTGCTAAACGATGATAGGTAAACATGGAGGGATATGCAAGGAAAGCGAGAGCTGGGATTTGAACTCCAGGTTTCTCTGATTCTGAAGTCTGTGTTGTTCCTAGCCTACCACAGCCTCACCAAACGAATGAATGAAGGAATGAATGAGTGAGTGATTGCACCAACCAACCTAGTGCTGCAGCACTCACATTGAAGAAGTCTGTATTTTAGCCCCAGCGCGGTGGCTCTCGGCACTTTGGGAGGCTGAGGCAGGCAGATCATGTGAGGTCAGGAGTTTGAGACCAGTCTGGCCAATGGGGTGAAACCCTGTCTCTACTGAAAATATAAAAATTAGCTGGGCCTGGTGGTGGTGCCTGTAATCCCAGCTACTAGGAAGGCTGAGGCAGGAGAATCGCTTGAACCTGGGAGGCAGAGGTTGCAGTGAGCTGAGATCACACCACTGCACTTCGGCCTGGTCCACAGAGTGAGACTTCATTTAAAAAAAAAAAAAAAAGAAAGAAAAAAGTCTGTATTTTAGATTGTGCTAGAAGGGAAATATTCTTTTATTTAAAACCCTAACTTCATAATGTGCTGATGTAGTGCTTACATGCTTTTGTGTCTTGGATAGCCAGATATCTGTCAGTGGTGACATAGAGTTCTGATTATGAAGTGGATTACAAATCTTACAATATTGGGTGCCCAATTTCTTCAAACCAGTTATTTGGGTATGTTGGTATTTTATTTAGGATAAATTTTAATGAAATACCAGAAGGAATAATGGCTTAAATAATATTGAACTTTATTTCTTTCTCAAGTGCAATAAATTTGGAGCTAGGCAGTTTAGGGCTGGCATGCTGGCTTACAGTCTGTTAGAGACCCAGCCACTTTTCATTTTTCTGGTTCATCATTCCACACTGACTCACACCCAGGGTCTTACTTGGAGGTATCCACTGCTTTTCATCTTTTGAAGTCTTTCTGGCTCTGAATTTCGTCTCCTTTTGGAATGGTCAGCCTGGACATATATTTAACAGTCCATTTTGATGCTACTATTTACGATCATCCTGATGACTACTGAATTTCTTTTTGACCTTTTTTTTCTTTTTGGGGCAGGATCTCACTGTCTCCCCTAGGCTAGAATGCAGTGGCATGATCATGGCTCATTGCACCTCAACTTCCTGGGCTCAAGGGATCCTCCTGCCTCAGCCTCCCAAGTAACTGGGACTACAGATGTGTACCACCACACTCAGCCACTTAAAAAAAGAATTTGTGGAGAAGGGATTTCACTAGGCTGCCTAAGCTAGTCTCAAACTCCTGGGCTCAAGCAGTCCTCCCACCTTGGCCTCCTAAAGGGCAGGGATTACAGGCGTGAGACACTGTGCCTGGCAAATTTTTTTTATTGAAAGCGAAATGCTCAAACCTTGAGCTTACCTGAATTAGTGATGTCTTAATTAGTGCACTTCTCCAAAGAAATTTTTTATTTAATATTAGATCTTATAGATGCACATGCAAAAGAGTAAACCGAACAACCTGTTTTATTGTCATTTAAATGTTCTCCTGATCAATAGTGATGACAGAGGTGATGATGGTGGTGGTCAATGGACTGTTAGGGAAGGCAAGTCAAATCATGCCCATCATTGGCTTGCAGTCCACTGGCAATCTGCAGCCAGAGAAGATTTTGCCATTTTCCCTGAAAGCCATAATTAATTTGGGTCACCCATGGGAACCTTTTGCTAGCATAATCAACCCATGGCAGTTATCAGCCAGAGAAACAGACCTGGATGGAGTCCCCACCTTAAGCAGTGTTTACAATTTAGTTTGTCCTCTGAAAACGTCAGTGATTCGAATCACCAGGACTGTACACTCACCCACGTCCCAGAATAAATCTCTCCCTGACTTTTTGCTGGGGGGCTGAGTTCTGAATTGACAGTTCTCGTTCAGGAATGTTTCTCACTAATCAGTAGTGTCTGGAGATGATGGAAAGAAAATAAAAACGATGAAGATGAAGTGCAGGAGCAAATTAACAGTGCTCAGGAAAATTTGAGCAAGGCACAGTGACAGGGAGAAAACAGCTCCCAGCCACAGGGCTCGGCTGGGGAGGCCTGCATGCTATAGGCAGAAATTCAGAGCCCAAGTGGCCCTTTAGCAATGACTCTCAGGTTCTCATCCAGGGAGAAAGACTGTGATGATCATGATTGGTTGAAATCTCAGCAGATGGTGGTAAGAGCTCTATTTACTTGGATAATTAAAGTAGTGATGGATTTGCAAGGCTGATTTCAAGATCTCAAGTCTGCAGATGACTGCCTTTTGGGGCAGACTGGGATAGAACACCTCCTTGCTTTAGAGTATGTGCACCTGACTCAAGTATCAGAGAGCTGGGAGCCAGGGACTGTTCTCACACATGCTCCATCTTGAGTTGAAGCTTCATCTTGAACACACTGGCCCTCTTATGGGACTGTTCATCCCAGCAGGGGAATCAGATTTTTCAGAAGGCAAGATCTGCCGACAAATTGAGGAATAGAGAATGTTTTCTGTCTTCAAATGGGACAGACTCAGTTCTTTTGATTACCGTATAATAAGATTGGTGTCTTTAGAGTTTATTGAGTGCTTTTTTTCACGTGTGTAGTTTATAGAGTCCTTCCAACTCTCCTGTGAGTGAACGGGGTGCTGTGGCAGAAAGGGCATGGGACAGGCCTGGGTTCAAATCCCGCTTTTTACAAGCGTCATGATTTTTGTTTTTTGTTTTTCAAAAAACTATTAGAGCCTTAGTTTGCTCACCTGTAAAAGGGGGTAATGATGTTTACATTTTGGGGTTGTGATGAGGATTAGTGATGCATGTATGTGAAATGCTGAATCATCTGTGAGTACTGAGTAGGCTTCAAAATGCTGCTGGCTGTTCATATCATTATGGAAAAGAAAACTGAAGCACAGAGTTGGGGGGTGCCTTTTTGTGGTCCCTGTGGTAGGAGATGGTGGCAGAACCCACATCATTTCATTCTCAAGCCCAGGTGCTACATTGCTTCTACTAATGATGCCTTCCGGTCTGTATCTCTTGAGTTTCCCTTTTGTTAAAGGACAGTCAAGGAATCAATCCTCGTTCTGCAAATGCCACACTGTAACACTCTCAGCACCTCATCTATAAAGTGGAGGCACGATTACAGGTCTCCTTTGCCTCCCAGGGTTCGGGAGCAGGTCTAAGAAGTTAAGAGCTGATAATATGCAAAGGTACACTGGGGCTCATCAGGAGAAGGGCTTTTAGGGTCTTTTAAGGATTTCTTTTGAGACAGATAAAATGAACCATAGCAGTTTTACAGCTTTTAAAGTCAGTCTGACCAAATTATCGTACATGCTTTGCTGACTTTTTATTGCCACACAGCCCACAGGAAAAGCTCTCTGCAACTGAATTGAATTACTACTCTGTAATGAAGTAACCAGTGACTCTATCATTATATCCCATATGTGATAATTCTATGTCATAATATGTAATTGCGGTATGTGAGGGCTGGTGATACAAGCTATCAGCTGTATCCAGCAGACCTCAGGCCCCTGGTAACCTGGATGGCAAAGAGAGGGTTTCAGATGCATGGGGAATTTTAGTGCTTCATCCTGAACACATCCGTGATCTCTGAAACAAACCAGAACTGCAAGCCACACGGGCAGCATCTTGGCCTGAGGCAAGGTCGGGTCAGCCTAGCACTGGGGACAGAGCAAATTCACTCTAGGCAAGCAATGATTTTTAGAAGCAGATACTCTCTTCAGCAAGTGAGAGAGGGTTTCCTAGTCCATTTATTTCCAATAAGAAAGAGAGCCAATCCTTCTTCCATGTGCTTCCTCCTTTTCTTTATAGGCTTGCAGAGGACAGGGGCATGGTCAGTGGAGAATGCAGACTGAGAAGATGGTGAGAGGGAGGAAAGGAGAAATAAGTAAGTGAAAGGATTGAAATAGATATTCAGGCAAACCTTCGTTATTCAAAACTTCGGTTAACCAAGACTGTCAGTGAATTTCACATGCCCCCCAGCTACTATAGTTCACATTATAAACTCTTCCAATTACCTGAAATCTCACTTAAATTTCAGCACATCCCCTGGGGCATTCAAATAATCAAAGTTTGCCTGTCAAAAGTAATACCAGAGAGGGGAAAACACCATGGTGAGCCTGAGAAAGATAGATCATATAAAAAGAAAGTCATCTTAGAGAATGGCATTAGAATCATTAAGCTACCAACTTGAAATTGCTGAAATGTTATCTAAAAATTACAGAGGTGAATACAGATTTAGAAACGGCTGTGGAAATGCCCAGGGAGTTTTACAGTTGGAGGATGGAGATACAAGTGGGCGAGAAAGGCTCACACCCAGTATGTGAGGGAGTTCACATTGCCTGGCTTAGGGATTGCCGCAGGCTAGAGGACTGCAGCAAAATGAACATCAGCGTGTGGCCAGCCCCACAGGGCACTGTACTCCACAGATGCCCAAGCCCATGTCTGGAGAGGTTAAATGTACGTGTATCTCCAAGTGGCAGTTCTGAATGCCTGTCTAGCATTGGTGAATCTGCAGGACTTTTAAGAATGAAGGTAGTGAATGCAGTGTATACCCCTGTGATGGCAGGGAAGTGGTCCTTTTAAGCAATAAAAATGAGGTCAACACACAAATGTTATTTTGATGATTTTTTTTTTTTTTTTGAGATGAAGTTTCACTCTTGTTGCCCAGGCTGAGTGCAATGGCACGATCTCAGCTCACCGCAACCTCCACCTCCCAAGTTCAAGAGATTTCCTGCCTCACCCTTCCGAGTAGCTGGGATTACAGGCATATACCACCACAACTGGCTAATTTTGTATTTTTAGTAGAAATGGGGTTTTTCCATGTTGGTCAGGCTGGTCTTGAACTCCCAACTCAGGTGATCCACCTGCCTCGGCCTTCCAAGAGCTGGGATTATAGGTGTGAGCCCCCATCAAAACAGCCTGTTTTGATAATGTATAGGAACATTCCTATTTATCCTCTCCATACACACTGAGTTGTGTAGCTGGATTTTTTTTTTTTTTTTTGCCCAAAGCATGATGCTAAATGAGATTTAGACCTTTAGGCACAATGATAAATTGATGACTATCTGACTAAAATATGTAAATCTATCTCTCTGTCTATCTATGTGTATATTCAGCTTGGTGGGAACTGAAACTTATTTCTCAAGTATGTATTCAGGACACTCTGTGGACCAGGAGCTGTGCCCGGCTCTGGAGGTGCAAAGATGAATAAGATGGGCCCTGGCTGCAAAGAGGCCTCAGTCAGACAAGCGGGCAGGCGGGCATGTGCTGCAGTGCGGGGTACGTACGCGCTGCTCTAAGTGCACTCACAATGCTGTGAAGCCAGCTCTCACTCTGCCTGGGTGTGTGGCAGAAGCTTCCCTGACAGGGACTCGGGAGCAGAGTGGAGGACAGTATAGAAAGAGAGGCAAGGAAGCTTGAGCATGGGGACAGCAGGTGGGCTGAACGGGAACATGGAGGGCAGGGAAAGGAAAGCTGACGATGAAGTCAGAGAAGTGGCTGCAGCCAGATACTGAAAGGCTCCTGTTTGCAAATCTCCTTAACATCAGAGATTTTTTTTTTTTTTTTAAGAAGAGTGGCAGGGCCTAATTTACATTCCCCAAAGGGACTGGTACCTGGACTAGCCAGGTAGGGAAAGAAGGCTGCCGTGATGGTCCCTGCCAGAGATCACAGGGCAAAGCCAAGTGGAGGTTCCAGGCATGGAGGGGTAGCTTGTTGGAGGCTGGGGAAGGGATGTTGATTGTTGAATGCTGTTCAGTTGGAGCTGTTTGTTTGGTGGGAAGTGAGGTATTGCTGGATCGGGGATGGAGAAGAGGGGAAGGCAAGGGTAGTTACGAGTAGCGGGTGGCCAGGAAAGGAGGTACCTCTACAGAAGAATGAGTCTGCAGTTGAGAAGCTCTTGAATTATTCCTGAATATGAACCCTTTGGCCGTGTCTGTTTATCATCTGCTGAGAAGGCTGTCTGATTAGCGGGCATGTCCTTGCAGCAGCCAATGAGAGCTAGCTTGATCCCATTAGTAAAAACTGCCAAGGACCAGGAGTCTTTGTTTGGTGAGAGGTAACTCCACCCTATTCCCCCTTCTGCCACCACACCTCAGCTACCTTCATCTCTCAGCAGCAGTTATCCGGCTCTAAAGCCACCCAAATAGTAATGTAGTACGTCAGATAGTCATTTAATTATTATGACCTTTTGATCTTTGTTGTAGCAATTACGATTTGCTTTAGTGCAGGTAACAGTAAATGGGCAGATAAAAAGCCCCTTGATGGCTGAGGGTTTGGGCCCTTAGGATGACGAGCACAGGGCTGCCTTCATGGTGTTTGTGTGTGGGCATGAATTAACATTGACAAATGAGTTATGAGCTCTGCTTTAAAAGTGTAATTGAAATGCAATTCCAGAGAAATATATTTTGAGAGAATAATAAAAATATTTTATGATGTCTAGTATTCACACCCCAAACCGGGCATATTTTACTGCGCTTATTCCATCCATGTGTCACTGGATACCTAGTATATTTGGCGTTAGTATATACCAGGTGGTTTCTTTCTTTCTCCAGCTGGTAGGTGTGTACCTAAGGGCAACCGCGTGAGCCTCACCCTGAGTGTTCCTGCAGCTTCTAGAGACTCCTGTGTTTCTGTGTATGATTAATAGAGACTCAGAGGTTAATTAAAGTGAAAGGATTATTATTAACTGATCACAATTTCTTTTTCAATCTTTATCCAAAAACCACAAGAAGGGGAGCCTTAGCAAGATTGAGAAATACACTCAGTAGCATGAATCCTCGCCAGGTTGGTGCAATGCACATTTGTTGTTTTCTCACTTCCCAGCATTCATTTATCTTTCTCAGTAGCACTTCAAAGTGGAGGGTTATTACCGTTGGATACAGTCTGTGTGCGTTAAGAACTGCAGAGAGGTGCCCAGGCAAAGGCTTCCCATGATCTGCTTTAGGTTGCTGGAGACATCCTTGAACAGAGACACAAAGAGACTGAAATGTAACAGAATCCAGTTCATCCTGTTGGGCATCTCTGACTCAACCTTTCCTGCAACAAGACCTGGTGTTTGGTAGTTCTTGGTTCCTGTCTCCATTGCTCAGAGTTGCCTTGCTGCCCAACTGTGTCTAAGTCTAGCTCTGCATTCTCTTTCCAAGTCTCTAAGTGCCGGTATCCTTCCAATATATTCGTTTGTTAGAGTGTCAGTTACTGTTGCTTACAACCAAAGAATCCTAATTGATACACACAGGTAACAGTCTGGCTCCGCCACTTACTACCTTTGCGATGAAGGATAAATTTACCTCTTTGAGGTTCACTGTTCTTCTCTGTAAATTGGGACTAATCTTACAACCTATTTCATAGTGGCCATATGGATTAAATATGGTGTTTCAAGTAGAACATTTAGCAGTTTGGAAAATAGTAATGCTCACTAGACAGTGGCTGCTACTGTTACTGTTACAATCAAATGAAGGCCTTCTTATTATTACTCCTTTTTTTTTTGAGACAGAGTTTCGCTCTTTTTCCCCAGGCTGGAGTGCAATGGCATGATCTCGGCTCACCATGACCTCTGCCTCCCGGGTTCCAGCGATTCTCCTGCCTCAGCTTCCTGAGTAGCTGGAATTACAGGCGTGTGCCATGACACCCAGCTATTTTTGTATTTTTAGTAGAGATGGGGTTTCTCCGTGTTGGTCAGGCTGGTCTCAAACTCCCAACCTCAGGTGATCCACCTGCCTCAGCCTCTCGAAGTGATGGGATTACAGGCGTGAGCCACTGCACCCAGCTCTGATTATTCCTCCTAAGAGTACATGGCACATAATAGATTCAAAAAAAATACTAATTTCATTTCTCTGTCCCCTCTCCTGAAAACAAACTGAAACCTCTTGAGCTGAGAAGCAGAGAGAGAATGTTGGTGGTCCCTACTCTACACATGAACTTGACCAGCAGAATTTCATCGTAAGAGTGAAAGTGGAGGCATTAGGAGAATAAAGTGTGTGTCTCCTGGCCCCTCCTAGTGACCAGAAGGTGGGGTATTTCCCCGTTTTGCCCTGCTCAGCTTGGCCCTTTGGAGTGTGTTTGGGCAGCCATGTGACCCACTCGCCCACTGCTGTGATTCTGGCACCAGCTGTCACGGCAGAGGCTGAAACCATGCATGTGTCTGGTTGCCTGGGTAGCACCCTGTTGAACAATACTACATTAGACACTGTGATCACAGGCTGCATTAAGAAACAGCAAAGCCAGTGTGTTCTTTGTAGGCCTGACAGCTCAGATCAAACTGCAGGATCCAAAGGTGTGTCTGCAGCAGAGTAGGCCCTGAACCGCAATCACTTTCTCTTCTCTTCACAAGCCTGGCAACAAATTCCACCCACACTGTGCTGTCCAATATAATTTATACCACAGGATGTCTGGATGAAAGTTTCTTCCTAAGATGATTCTTAATGACACTCCCCCATTCAGAGCTCCTCGGGGCTCCTGGTTGCTGGAAGAATACAATCTGAACTCCTCAGCACCACGTGCAGGCCCTTTCTGACCTGACCACCATCTGTCTTTCCGGCTTTATCTCGCACAGCTGGTACTCCCACCCTCCACTGCAGCTAGCCCAGGGTGTCACTTACTGTTCTGACCACACGTCTTCTGGCCTCTCACCTTTGTGCTTTGCTATGGCTGTTTCCCTGCCAGGAGTAACATCTTCCCTGTCACTGCCACTTGTCACAACTCCATCTATCCCCAACCATGATGAATCCCTCTACCTGTCCTTCCCGATCCATTTCAAATACCTCATCATCCTCCAACTCCTTGAGCACCTTCTTTGCTGAGCTGCGATCACTCTCTCCTCCATGATAACAGCAGTAGCCATGATCATGGACAACACACCATTTTAAATATTTTACATATGCTAACTTTTAATTCTCACATCAACCCTCGGAAGGTGCCATAAATGTCTTCATTTAAAAATGGAGAGACCGAGGCACAGAGAGACTAAGTAACTGATCACATCGCTAGTGAGTGACAAAGCTGAGATTTGAATGCAGGCATTTTTGGCTCCTCCTGCCGTGTTCCCAGCCGTTAGTCTAAACTGCTTTTCTCTCTTTTCTGGGAGTTTTGTGTCTCTTTTATCGTGTTTGGTATACTGTGCTTAGCAACTATTAGTGAATGATAATCAGCTACTCATTACCATCTATTATTGTCTATTCCCTTGCATTGCTTAATGACAGGGATATGGCCGGAGAAATGCTTTGTTGCACAATTTGATCATTGTGTGACCATCCTAGAGTGTACTAACACAAAGCTAGATGGTATAGTCGGCCACGCACCGAGGCCACATGGTACGGCTTGTTAATTCTGGGATACAAACTGGTACAGCATGTGCCTGTACTGAATTCTGTAGGCAATTGTCACACAGTGGTGTTTGTGTATTTAAACATATCTAAATATAGAAAAGAGGTGGTAAAAATATGGCCGCATAATCTTATGGGACCACCATTGTATATGCAGTTGTTGTTGACATTGTTAATTTATAGGTAGCCTCTTGGACCTCAGCCATGTGGAATTTGACCTAAGGCCCCAGGAGAGCTGCCTCTCTCCCAAACAGGACCTGGAAATGAGTTACAATGTATTCCTCTGAGCTGTGTGGTTACCTCTAGGAATGTCTTGTTGAAAATATAGTTTTGCTCAACACAGGTAATATGGTGTACCACTTATAATTAATTTAGTGTCAATATAGAATAGTAAAAAGAACCTGGAATGTGCAATGGAAGGTTCTGGTTTGAGCTGACAGTTGTTGGTTACATGTCTCTAGGAAGACACTAACCTCTCTGAATCTCAGCTATTTTGCTCATAAAATGGGGAAAGCAGTTCTCGTCCCACCTGTCATACAGCGTTGACTATCAAATGGGAGAGTGTCTGTGAAGGTGTTTTGTATGCTTTAAATGATCCCAAAATGTTTCCAATCTTTTTTTAAGTTTACAAGGCCTTTAACGTAGCACACTTCCTTTCGAGCTCATAAGAACCTCAATGTGGAGGGGAGCAGGCAGTGGGCAGAGCTGTGACTCAGCCCCAGAGAACCAGAGAATGATTCCCATGACGTAATGGTCTCCATTCAGGTGCCTTTTACACCTACTCACCTCTCAGAATTCACATCAAGCATCACCTCCTCTGAGGCCTTCCTCCCTGCCCCACCCCCACCCGCCTGTGCTTCTCTTCCGTTCCTTTCACCAAATATTTATTGAATGAATGGATGAGTGTCCAGAGTGGCTTACTAGAGAAAAGTAGTTTTCAGACTTTTAAAATGGCAGTCCATAAGAAATATGTGAAAATAGGCATATGTGTGTGTTTATTCCTATAGACTTTTCAAATAGAAAAGCTTCAGGAAACAATAATTACCCTTACTACAGGGGATACATCCTGATATTTTCTGCTCTGTTCTGTATCTTTCTTTCTTTTTTTTTTTTTTTAAGAAAATAAGGGTTGCAACGATTGTATCATGACCCACAATTTGGAAGATGCAGGAAGTCAGGATCCTTGTTCCTTGCAGTTGCGCAAGTCACTTGGATTATCGGTGAGGTTTATTCCACCTCTAGCATCCAGTGTGGACTCTAAAGCATAAGGAAGTTAGGAGGCCAGGGGAACAGGCGCATAAGCATATGGAAGCTGGAATATTTACTGCATTTAATATACTTTTAGTTTTTCTTGGCCTATGTGAGGAAGTAGAAATCTAATGAATGCTTAGCTTTTTGGGAGATTACTGTTGGAGAAAGGTTTGATTTTAGTCACACATATGTCATTGAGACTGTAGAGATTTGTAAGGGTGACTCCAATAGAAGATTCCATATTGGCCGTGTGCAGTGGCTCATGCCTGTAATCCTAGCACTTTGGGAGGCCGAGGCAGATGGATCGCCTGAGTTCAGGAGTTCGAGACCAGCCTGGCCAACACGGTGAAACCCCATCTCTAGTAAAAATACAAAAATTAGCCAAGTGTGGTGTGGGTGCCTGTAATCCCAGTTACTCATGAGGCTGAGGCAAGAGAATCACTTGAACCTGGGAAGCCGAGGATGCAGTAAGCCAAGATTGTGCCATTGCACTCCAGCTGGCTGACAAGAGTGAGACGCCATCTCAAAAAAAAAAAAAAAAAGAAAGATTCCGTATCTAAAGCTCTTGGACCCCCCGATGTGTTTCTTATGCAGGAATTTTGAGAATCTGAAATGAAATGCAATACACATACTGTATATTATATGTTATCCCCAGCAGAGTCTCAGGCAGCAGCCAGGGATCAAACACATTGATTTTTCTTTAGCAAATATGTGAATATCACACTCCATGGGTTAAAGACCATAGATACCCTCACATCAGCTCAGGTCGCTAACAAGATAGGAGCACATTTTCAGGTTTCAGAACTTTCAGGATTCCAGAGAGCAGGAAATAACATCTTGTATCCAGGTGTCATGGCTTTACTTTTCAAAATTTAACGATACCATTTATCCCGTGTATATCCCATATATAGACCATATATCATAGCTCAGTGCCCAGACATAAAAGGCATCCAGAAAATATTTAGCTGAGTAATGAGACCAACTGTAGCTTATAGAAAACTCCTGTTGCGATCAAACTGCTTTTGGGAAAAGAACCTTCTAGATCCTTTCTGAGGCCCATTGGTTTGTCCCATTTCTTAGAGGTGAAGTGAATGGAAACCTTATTGTTTCCACTTGGCTCTGTTACGAAGGGGAGAGAGTACGGAGGCTTGTGGATTTGTAAACATTTTGTTCCGTCTTCCTTCAGCCTTTGCATCTCAGGAAATAAGTGGCAGACCTTCTAGTTTTAGAAAAAGTTGGTTGGATCAATAAAACCTTTATTACCATTGGTTCTAGGTTCAGAAAAGTAGCCAAATTCAAAATGTCTCTTTCTTTCCTTCCTTGTACCAGGAATACCAACTAGATGTGGTAACCAACTCCAGGAATATTCTGATTTTGGGGGGTGGGGCACAGAATGTTTAGTTTGTCAGGAGGTGGGGTTCCACAGGTTGGCTCTGTAGTGAGCTGGGTTCAAATTCTGGCTTTGCAGTCCCTTGGCACATTATGCAAACACTTTCATTTAAGCCTCATTTCCTCATTTATAAAATGCAGATGATAACACAGTAACCTCATTGCATGATCGTGAGGATAAAAGGAGATTATACAGGTAAAGCATGTGTTACAAAACCTTGCTTTTTGTCATCAGTAGCACTGCTAATAGTGATCACATGAACCCTTGTCCTCAGTGTGGTGACTCACTAGACACACAGCACAGGGACAAGTAGAGCCTCCCTCCACCCCGGACATTCCCGCTCTTTGATATAGACCATATGAGTCAGAATGGTTTAAGTTACGCTTCAGTAACAAACCCTCAAATCTCAGTACCTTGACACACCAATATTTTTGTTCTGGATCACACAAAGTTCTCTGTGGACCTGAATGGCTCTCTAGGCAGGTGTCCACTGTGCTTGGCCCTCCAGGCTCTGTTATCCTGCAGTGCTCCCATAGCGACCTGTGCTTCCATCATTGTTGCTGCAGGAGAGGAGAAAGCCCATCAATTCCCACCTCCCCTTTCAAGTGCCTTCCCCCTGGAAGCAACTCAATCCCTTCCAATCCCATTTTATTGGGCAAAGCAGGTTCCATGTTTCTGTCTTACCCAAAAGCAGTGGGGATGGACAGTCCTGCCCATGCCTGGAAGGAAAGGATAGCTAGAAATATTAGCAAGAGCCATGAATGTTGACCCAATAGACATTTGGCCTTTTCTCCCCCTATTATAAATTGCTGCTACAAATGCAGCTTCAGCCGCAGCACCCTGTCCCATCAGGTGGCTGTCCGCAAGCCCCTGCTGCCGGAGATTCTGGACCTACCCTGGCCACAGATGGTCTTTGGAAATCATTGAGCCAGCTCTGTCTTAGACAAGGCAGAGAAAGCAAGTTGTGGGCGCTCGAATCGAGTCGTATCTTCTAGACTGGAGCCCTTACCTCCCTGCAGTCTTCATATCCAGTGATATTGGACAGTGGTGTGGAAATCGTGGATTCCTCAAGTTGGAGAGTACCCAGGGAACCCCCTCATCTTCCAGGTGTGGAAATGAGGCCCAGGTGGTGTGTGCTTTTTGGTTCCTTGTGCTTTATGGCTTTCACAAGGTACCTGCAGTTCATGATGAACCATTGCTGGATCTGCCATTTGTGGTTACTGATCCTCCTCTGGTGCCTAAGCAGCCCGAGCTCAGTGACTTAGCCTGTCTGGTTTTCCATTCGAATTTTGGTTCCTTCTAATGCCCCAGCCCTTTATCTGCTGGTTCTTCAGAGCTGCCCACTAAGAAGGATCTTCATGATCCTTTTCTCTCCCATGTTTTTGTTGTTCATTTCCAGTCAGAGGGATAAGAAATGGGACATTTTAACAGCTGTCATTACAGGGAATAAACTTTTACTTTTTTAGAATGAGACCAAGAAAGTTCATCTCATTCTCCAACACTGCCTTCTCCCCACTTCCTAGAGTTTTCTGTTGTTGTTTTGATGAGACGCATATACAGTCCCATCACTTGACGGGGATGCTTTCAGAGAAGTGTGTCGCTAGGCGATTTTGTCATTGTGTGAACATCATAGAGTGTATTACACAAACCTAGATGGCACAGCCTACTATACATTTAGCCTATTGCTCCCAGGCTACAGACTTATACAGCACATTACTGTACTGAATACAAGGCAATTGTACCACAATGATACGTATTTGTACATCTCAACGTATCTAAACATAAAAAAGGTCCCACCACCGTTCTATGGTAGGACCACCATCATATATGCAGTCTGTCGTTGACTAAAGGGTCATTATGTGCTACATGCCTGTATAAGATTTTTGGCTAGATGCAGTAAAATATTTTCCAATTTTGTACTTGTTTAGAATCCCAAAAGCTACGAGGTGGCACAGACACTCACTGGAATGGCTCTGAGACTGTTCTTTGCCCCTGAATTCGTGGGCTGTGGCCTCTCAGTCCCTCTGGACCATTTTGGTTGGTTCTAACTTTTGAGGCACTGTGCAGCTTTTCGGACTGGAGGAGAATCATCTGGACCACGTACTAAGAATGCAGATTCCTGAACCAGGCACCCAAGATTCTTATCCAGTGGGTCTGGGCTGGAGCCCAGGAGTCTGCATTTTAACAAGCATCCCATGTGATAGAGAGCAGTGTTTTCTTTTTCTTTCTTGAGTTGGAGTCTCATGCTGTCACCCAGGCTGGAGTACAGGGGCATGATCTCAGCTGGCTGCAACCTCTGCCTCCCGAGTTCAAGCGATTATCCTGCCTCAGCCTCCCAAATAACTGGGATTACAGGCGCCTGCCAGCATGCCCAGCTAATTTTTTTTTTTTTTTTGAGACAGAGTTTTTCTCTTTTTGCCGAGCTGAGATGGTACAATGGCACCATCTCGGCTCACTGCAACCTCCACCTCCCGGGTTCAAGTGATTCTCCTGCCTCAGCCTCCTGAGTAGCTGGGATTGCAGGTGCGCACCACCCTGCCTGGCTAATTTTGTATTTTTACTAGAGAGGGGGTTTCACCATCTTGGCCTGGCTGGTCTTGAATTCCTGACCTCAGGTGATCTGCCCACCTCAGCCTCCCAAAGTGCTGGGATTACAGGCGTGAGCCACTATGCCCAGCAGAGAGCAGTGTTTTCTAGGGTTCCTTATAGATGCCAAAGACCGTCATGCCAGGGTATGGCAGAGCTACAGGGGAGGTGTCTCGCCCTCAGCCAGAGCTCTGCTTCAAGCTACTCTATAAATGAGGCTTCAGCCTAAGGTTTGTCTTGCTGATAAAAATAAGTAACATGGAGTAAAATTGTTGGGACCTACAGAGCTTCTGCTCTTCAAATCTGAGGCTAATGGGTCTCAGCAGAGGCGTCTGTGCCTGTTTTCTACCAGGTACTTTAGACCCAGAAGCAAGGGAGATGTTTTACTGCCCTTCACAGCTTTCACAGCCCTGTTTGGACTGTGCCTTGTGAGTGAAACGGCTTTTCTCCTGGACCCTAACAGAGGGCTGTTCAAGGTCAGGGAACTTGAATTTCCACTTTGGCAGTCAGCAGCGGCCCTTACCTGTTCCCCTTCAATAGACAAGCTGCTCCCTCAGCGCTTACCTCCTGCAGCTTCCAATGTCTCCATGCTTGACGATTTTTGTCCCCTACATCGGAAGGCATGAGTGTCTTTGGGGCCTCAAGTTTGAATCTAAATGGAAGGGATAAAGGTGACTGTCTTTGCGTCACTGATACTCACAGTGCTGACACCCAAGGCTGCTGCTTACGGTAAAGAATGGAGGAACAAGGGCAGATGTGTTCAATTGTGTGTAAATGGTATTTTTCCTGTGAAATCTCAATATGGCCCGGAGGACACTGCAGTTTGGGTCTCCGAGCCACTCTCCTCTGATATTTACTCATTGGGGATTTTATTCTTGAGAAATCACTGTGGCAATGGAACCATTTTGCCTCCATGAAGACGATGTCAACGTCTCAAAATCCAGGATGTTTTAAGGCAGAATTCCAACCTCATTACTGCCAGGAATAAAATTCATCCAAGGTGGAGGCGTCCTTTTTTAGAACTCAAATCCGTCTCAGAATGCCTTTTCTTTCCCCTTTGTTTTTGAAGCCAATTACTTTTTTTTTTTT
>NW_016107932.1:759981-809577 GCF_001604975.1 Cebus imitator | reverse complement strand
TTTTTTACAATAAAAACCATATGGGCCAGGCATGGTGGCTCATGGCTGTAATCCCAGTACTTTGTGAGGCCGAAGTGGACAGATCACCTTAGGTCAGGAATTTGAGACCAGCTTGGCCAACAGAGCCTGGCCATCTCTACTAAAAGTACAAAAATTAGTCGGGCATGGTGGTTCGCGTCTGTAATCCCAGCTACTTAGAAGGCTGAGGTGGGAGAATCGCTTGAAGACTGGGAGGTGGAGGTTGCAGTGAGCTGAGATCACACCACTGCACTCCAGCCTGGATGACAGAACAAGACTCCACTTCAAAAAACAAACAAAAAACTATATGGATTTACTCTGGAAACAGAAAACACAGAAAAGCATCAAGAAAAATTTTAAAACCTGGGTAAATAATTTTACTACCAAGAAATTATTGTTAGCAACGTTTTAATAAAATTTTTATTGAGTATCTTAGTAAAAGCTTACATAATCTTATTTGGGTATATAAGTCCTTTTTAAACAAAATTGGGGTCCAGCTGTCTACCTGTTGATACATTTATGCAACTTTTTGAAACGTTCTGCTTTCTAATTTATTTGTCCAAGGTTTAGGTTCAGTCATGAGGGTTCCGCATGTTAGCACTGTAGAAGCCTTTACGTACACATGTCATTTGCTGAAAAATGTCTCTCTGGGCATGTGAGCTCTAAAAATGAGAATGACAAAAACTCCCCGGAGGGTGTGTGAAGCACAATGTGTGTTAAATGGAGGCCCGTGGATATTTTTGACCCCTTCCCTGGATTTTTTTGCTTTGCAGTACCTGGTGTGTAAGAGGAAGTTGGAGAGTAAGAAGGAAGCCCTGCTGATCCTCTCCAAGGAGCTGGACTCCTGTCAGCAGGAGAGGGACCAGTACAAACTCATGGCCAATCAGCTCCGGGAGCGCCACCAGTCACTGAAGAAGAAGTACCGAGAACTGATTGTAGGTGTTAGGCTGCCCTGTTCAGAGACCTTCCTATACCCCAAATTATAATATAAAGAGATTTTCGCATGCTATATTTATATATAATATAAAGAGATTTTCGTTTCTTTAGAAATGGTTAAATGCAAACAGTTGAAAGTGGGAAAGTTTAGAAGTGAAAGTCACCACCTCTATTTCCTTTACAACCCAATCCCACTCACAAGTTAATCTCTCTCTCTCTCTCTCTCTCTCTCTCATGTGTGTGTGTGTGCGCGCGTGTGCTTCTTGCTCTGCCATCTGTGAATCTATACATGTGTGTTTGCACTCCCCACTTATCCAAGGGAGACATGTTTCAAGACCCCCAGTGGATGCCTGAAACCGCAGTTAGCACAAAACCCCATATATACTGTTGTTTTTTTAATCTGATAGCCAAACCAGCTCCTAGGTGACTAGCAAGTGGGCCACACAGACATCGTGGATACCCTGGATAAAGGGGCGATTCACATCCCAGGCGGGATGGAGGGAAATGGTGCAAGATTTTATCACACAACTCAGAACAGCATACAATTTAAAATTTAGAAATTATTTATTTTTGAAATTTTCTATTTAACATGTTTGGACCACAGTTGACTTCAGGTACCTGCAACTGAGGATAAGTAGGGACTACTGTACGTGTGGCTGTTTACCTGTTAAGTTAATTACATAGAGTTCTTTAAAAAGAGGATTCGTAAGTCTGCAGTAATACAGAGGCCAGTAGCTACAGCTGGCTGCTTAATTTTAAATTAATTAGAATTCAATAAAATAAGAGACTTCATTCTTCCATCTCAATGTCATATTTCATGGGCTCAGGTGACTGATGGCTACTGTATTGGACAGTGTGGATAGAAAACACTGCCATCATTGCAGAGAGCTCTATTAGGCCAAATGCAGTGACACACCTGTAATCCCAGCTACATTGAGAGGCTGAGACGAGGGGATTGCTTGAGCCCAGGAGTTTGAGACCAAGCTGAGCAATGTAGAACCCCTCTCAAAAAAAAAATTTAAAAGTTCATGGAAAAATAAAATATGTTCCAAATTTATTTTAAAAAAATAATCAAACATGCTGTTTTCCCTCAGCACTTTATTTTGGATGTGTTTCTAGGTATACAGATCCAACTCATCCAGATTTGAATCATCCAGATTTCTAGGCATGCAGATTGAACTCAGTCTTTTAATAGCTGCATGGTAATCCACAGTATGGACATATCCATAATTTTTGTAATCTTTCTTGTATCCTGGACTTTTGTTTTTCTCTAGGTTTTTATATGGCAAAACTTTTAAGATGCAAATGATACTGAAATGGAGAATGCCAATTGCATAATCCTAGTTTTCATTCTTGCTGCTTTTCAGGCAATCTCTTTTTTAAGTGGGACACCATTACTGACGTATAACTATCTGTGCCGGCATTGTTAAAGTGCCCTGGAGTAGAAATAGAATAGAATAGATTCCTCAGGTTAAAATCATATTGACTTGTGTGTGGACAGCATCAGATATAAGAGTGCTCATTTAGTGAGCATTTGCTTATTTACCTCAGATATTTGTATTCCCAGATGTGGCACAAATGGGAGAGGAATTGAATCTTTTTTTTTTTTTTTTTTTTTTTTTTTTTTTTTTTTTTTTTTTTTTTTTTTTTTTTTTTTTTTTTTTTTTTTTTTTTTTTTTGAGACAGTGTCTCCCTCTGTTGCCCAGGCTGGAGTGCAGTGGTATGAGCACTCGCTGCAACCTCTGCCTCCTGCGTTCAAGTGATTCTCCTGCCTCAGCCTCCCTAGTAGCTGGGATTACAGGCACCTGCCAGCATGCCTGGCTAATTTTTGTATTTTTTTTAGTGGAGATGAATTTCAGCATTTTAGCCCAGCTAGTCTCAAACTCCTGACCTCAGGTGATCTGCCTGCCTCAGCTTCCCAAATTACAGAGATTACAGGTGTGAACCACCACACCTGGCCTGAATCCTTTTAAGGCAAAACCAAACCAAACCAACCCTAATAGGACTAGAAGTTCTCAATGTCCTCTTAACTTTGAGAAATCTCCCTCTCTCTCTCTCTCTCTCTCTCTCTCTCTTTCTGTGTGTGTATCTATCTGTGTGTATGTGTGTCCCTATCACTGTTCCTTTGGTTCTAACTATTTAAAAGAGGAACTCAAACTAAATGAAATATTATTTCAGCTTACACTCTAATCAAAAATAATTTTGACAAATCCAGTTTTTTTTATTCACATAATTTTAGAAAATATATAGATTTGGTCCTAATGGGAACTGATTCCCTAGAGGTTTTTCCAAAATAACTCTGGTTAAGTTTGTAGTTAATTTTTTTAAAGTATATTTGAGCTTGCTTCAGTACATTACTGGCTGCAGGGTGGAGAGAGTGGGGAAAGTCTACATTTATGTTCATAATATAGTCAATTTTTTGATTCTAAGCACGTCTATTTTTTTTAAAAAGAGTAAAATGCAGCATTTGTTTCTTTGTAGGATGGCGATCCATCACTTCCTCCTGAAAAAAGGAAACAGGTAAGACTCGTTTCTGACCTCAGATTGTTTTACTGCAACAATTGGGAGGATCAGGGAATCTCGAAATGTAGAGAATCTCCTTTAATTTCCTGGAATTCTTTCTGTTATTGGGAGGAGTGGGTAGAGATTTCAACTGCAGAGAGAAATTGGGAGTGGAGTGAAGGAGACTCAGTGAAGTCTGGATGGAGGAAGTGCACCAGTTCACTGTGTTCCCTTTCTTGTTGGAATTGCGGTGGGAAATAGAGTTGAGGGCACATGGTCACAGCACTTGAGCTACCAGCCATTCAGTGGGCACATGCTGTGGGCATATACCATTTGGTGGGTGCCTACTGTTCAGTGGGTACATACTGCTCAGTGGATACATACTGTTGAGTGGGTGGGTGCACACCATTCAGTGGACACATACCATTTGGTGGGTGCATACCATTCTGTGGCTGTATACTGTTCTATGGGTTCATACCATTTGGTGGGTACATACTGTTTTGTGTGTGCATACCATTCTGTGGATGCTTTCTGTTCAGTAGGCACATACCATTCAGTGGGTACATACCATTTTATGGGTACCTACCATTCTATGGGTGCATACCATTTGGAGGGTGCATGCTGTTTTATGGGTGCATATTGTTCAGTGGGTACATGCCATTCTGCGGGTGCATACCGTTAAGTGGGTACATATAGTTCAGTAGGTGCATACCATTCAGTAGATGCATGCTGTTCAGTGGGTGCATACCATTCAGTGGGCACATACTGTTCAGTGGGTGCACGCCATTTAGTAGGTGCATGCTGTTCAGTGGGTGCATACCATTCAGTAGGTGTATGCTGTTGAGTGGGTGCCTGCTGTCCTGTGGGTGCATGCTGTTCATTGGGTGTACACCATTTGGCGGTTGCATATTGTTCAGTGAGTGCATACCATTCTGTGGGTGCATACCGTTCTGTGGGTGCATACTGTTCAGCGGATGCATATGGCTCAGTAGGTGCATACCATTCAGTGGGTACATGTTGTTCTGTGGGTGCCTGCTGTTCAGTGGGTGCCTGCTGTTCTGTGGGTGCATGTTCTGTGGATGCATATTGCTCAGTAGGTGCATACCATTCGGTAGGTACATGTCATTCTGTGGGTGCCTCCTGTTCTGTGGGTGCCTGCTGTTCAGTGGATACATATTGTGCAGTAGGTCCATACCATTCAGTAGGTACATGTCATTCTATGGGTGCCTGCTATTCTGTGGGTGCATACTGTTGAGTGGATGCATATGGCTCAGTAGGTGCATACCATTCAGTAGGTATGTGTCATTCTGTGGGTGCCTGCTGTTCTGTGGGTACATGCTGTTCTGTGGGTGCATACCATTTGGTAGATGCTTACTGTTCAGCGGGTGATACCATTTGGTGGGTAAATACCATTCTGTGGGGACATAATGTTTAGTGGGTGTCACATTCTGTAGATACATAACATTTGGTTGGAGCATGCCATTCTGTGGGTGCGTACTATTCTGTTTAACAGGTTTTGCCACTTCACATTCTTAAAAGCCATCTTCCGTCACAATTCACATGCCTTTGCTTTCTTTTTTCCTGCATGGTGGCCAACACTCTTTATTGGCCAAATCAATGGCTTTAGACGCACATTTTTATCATCAAATCCTTATGTGGATCTGCCTCTTGACTCTCTGTTCTGTTCCTTTGAGCTTCCTGAAAAGTCCTGTGGTTCTACCACATTATTCTTATTGTTTTGCTTTATAATATTTTATCTTCTTGAGCTAATCTCCTTCACTTTGCTCTCCCTTTTCAGAAGTTTCTTATTTGTTACTTTTCTCAGATAAAACCTAGAAACATTTTATTGAGCTCTCCTCTGATCTCTCCCACACAAATCCTGTTGGTATTTTGATTGGGGTTTTGTTACATTTATAGATTAATTTGGTGTCTCTCTCATAGATAGATACATTCTGTGGCTTTATAATTTAAAAAATTTACATTGACTAAGGAGAATCTGATGAATTCCAGTGAGTCTGTTAAGCTGCATTTTTACAGCTCTAAAAATACAAGTTCAATGACCTAAACATTGGCTTTGTAGCATTTACAATGGTATTAAGTTTCTGTCCCTTTAGGATTGAGACTGTGGTGGTGGGAGCTTGGGCTCTGCAGCCTTTCTGCCTGGATTGGAACCACTGAGTCACTCTCTCTTATACATGTATTTATGAGAGAGAGTGAGAGAGCAAGCTATTTTCATATATACCTTTGTTAGAACTTTCCTTAACTTCATAGTTTTCTGTACTGACATGTCCTAAATGAAGGCTTTTTATGGACTTGAAGGGAGTCCAGATGATGGTGATGTTAATGCTGTGTGTTTCCCATTATAGGGAAGCCTCTGTGCCTGAGCAGGACTTTGAAATGGGTGGATGCAGAGAGCGACCCCGGAGCGATTTGCTCTTCTCCCAGCTGTAATGGCTAACCCAGCATCCTGCTTCTGTTCATTGATGGTGTACCAGAACCACATGTAAATTCCTTGATTCTTTAGGGCCATTACCTTGAGATTTTTTTTATGCTTGTGAACAGTATACCCAACACACTCACATTTATCCTCAGAGAGCAACTCAGTCCTATGGGTACCCATTCATTCATTCATTCAGTGTGCTTACTTATACATTCCCTTCCTATCTTGCAGGGTTATTTTATAATGCTCCAGGTTTGATCTAAAGTCACATTTTTCTGTGGTGCACATTCACGTTTTTTTCTAAATAAAATGTAGAAATTTATCTTTAATGTTTTAAAATTGGAGTTCTTAATTCTGAATTGCCAGGTGTTTTGGGTTTTGTGGCTTCAGTGGTTATAAGCAGCACTTTTGCTGTTATTTTAGAGTTTGTTAGTATTCATGAAGGAGTTTTAGGGAATTCACATTCTACAACTTTATAATAAAAAATTTATGTCGTCTGAGGAGAGTCTGATGAAGCCCAGTAAGTCTGTTAAGCTGCATTCTTACAGCTCTAAAAATACAAGTTCAATGCCCTAAACACTGGCTTTGTAGCTTTTCATATGGCATTAAGTTTCTGTCCCTTTAGGATTGAGTGTAGTGGTGGGAGCTTGGGCTCTGCAGCCCTGCTGTCTGGGCTGAAACCAGTGATTGCTGCACAAGATAGGATGCTTCAGAGTGCAAGCGACAGCAATTCTAAACTGCTTGAACAATAAACGAATTAATTACCTTACATAGCCAGAAGTTCAGAGGTAATGTGGGCTTTAGGTACTTGATGGTCTATGGCTTCATGAAGTTGTCAAGTACTCATTCTCTCCACTGTGCCAAATTTAGCAAGTGAAAATACAGGGCACCCAGGTACATTTGAATTTCAGATAGGAATGTAGAAAATTGTATTCTTTTTAAATGCAAAAGTGTGTTCCATGTGATTTTGGGGATAAGCTTATACTAAAGTATTATTCGTTGTTTATCTAAAATTCAAATTTAACTGGACATTCTGTATTTTACCTGACAACTCCACCATTTTGCCAACTTTAGCACATCAACTTCCTCTTACATTTAGTATCAGCCTCTTTCTATGGCTGGTTCCCCCCAGGAGAGGCAGAAAATGCAGCCATGGAAAATACGTTCTCCTCTCCAGTTTGGCTGGGCTGGTGTAAGACTTGCTCCCATTCCTGGTCTAAAAACATGCACCAGGGGGCCGCTATACACTCATTGGCATTGATTTGTCACTTGGGATGGAAGGGCTGTTAGGAGTTAACAATGAAGCCCACTAAACTAATTGAGAGGCCTTAGGAAGGCTCCTTTGAGTGTCTTCAGTCTCAACTTTCTCATCCATAAAATGGGGATAAATATGGCATCCACTGCATGGTGCGGCTGTCAGGATCAAATGAAACAATGTGAGTAGAGCCCTCAGCACAGTGCCTGGTGCAAGGTGAGCATCCATCAGCGTTTCTCACCTGCTGCTCCTCGTTGTCATCTCTTTTTTAAACAATTGTATGTTAGTAGGTTGATTCTGTCCAGCACAGCTCTTGGCTGTCAACAGGACACACTGCCACTGATGGGACCCTTTTAGTTGCAGTTGGTGCTCAAAGTAGCTTGCTCCCCGGAGGAGGTTCCAGCTCATAGATTATGGGAAGAATCGGTTGAGCAGCCCCCATGGGCAACAGAAGTGCAGCTGGGCCCCAGGAATAGCCACAGTAGGGCCCAGAAGCCCACGCCTCTCCTCAGCTCTCATCTCCTTTTCTGCACGTGCATCCTCCTCAGAAGCAGAAGAGTGGCTGCCAACTACAGCTGGGATGGAGCCCCCACTCTAGAAAAAGGCGGCTCCCAAGTTCCCGGGGAGAACTCCCAGAGGCCAGGCTTGGGCCAGGGGCCCGTTTCAGGGTCAGATGGGCACAGTCATCCTGCAGATGAAAGGCAGCTCCTCCCACCACCATGTAGAGGGCTGTTGGGTAGACAGTGTCACAGCCATCTGCCTTACACACCTTCTTAAAACAGTCGCAGGAGGACAGATCATAGCAATCGCAGCCGACGTTATTGGGTGCTCACTCTTACCAAGTTCCAGCTGCTGTGCTGGACATTTTGCTGTGGGTGATCTCACAGCCATGTGCGGTAGGTGCCATTATTGTTATTGCCATCTGATAAAGGAGAAAATTAAATCATATAGAGCTCAAGGAAACTACCCAAGGAAATAACGCAACTAACTGGTGATGGAGCCAGAGCTTTGAACCTCTGCAGTCCACTCAGGGTTCATGCTGGTAACTACCATGACTCAGTGAGCACCCATGGGAGTTGTTGGAAATGGGTTTTTAACGCCGGGAAAATCCACACCGAGACACTGGATCGCTCAGCAAGGCTAGTTTACTTCCTGCAGGAAGGGTGCAACTCGCTGGCAGTCTTGCTGCAAGAACACACCTGAACAAGGGAGATGGGAACATTTATAATTTTCACCTGATGCAATCGCCCTACCGCTGTGTCCAGTTTCCATTGGCCAGAATGAGACCTCACATTCCATGCTTGATCTGATTAGCTAAAAACTTGGAAATGTCCTGAATAGATAACGGGGAAAGAAGACAAGGAAGAAGACAAGGAAGAAGAGGAAGCTAGTCAGGAGAAGGTCAGGAGGGTTTCCAAATAAGGAATGGCATGCACCATTGAGCTTGCCCAGTTCTGTTCAGACATGCCGGAGCAAGTCAAGGCAGCTGAAATAGTGAATATATATACACATGTTTATGCTAATAGCAGATAATAGCCATAGAGCAAGAGATTGTAACGCATTTTAATGTAGTCGAAGATATGAACTTTGTAGAAGAACTTTCCCATCTCTCACAGGTGTTCATATGTAATTTAGACAGGTGGGACACAGGGGTGAAAAAAGGCAAACCCAGATTCCTGAGCTTGGAACTTGCATTGTAGTGAAAGTGACCGCCCCTTCATCTTACCCAGGATCATTTTCACTGACGCCTCTTATCCTGGGATCATTTCTATTAGTGCCTCCTTTCACTCCACAAGGTGTCTTGGTTTGGACAGTCAATAATATAGTTAGTATATAGGGATGTATATATAGTTAGTATATAGTATATCTGTTTAGAGCAGATAACACACAAAATAATTATAATATATAGGTTGTTAAATGGTAATCAGTGCTAAGGAGAGAAACATATAGTCCAAAATTAGGGAGGAAATTCTGACTCAGTAATGGGCAAAACAGTGGGGGAAATGACTCTAGGATTTGGAAAAAAGAAGACTCTTGCCCATTTAACATATTTTACGTTTTTATTTACTGTTAATTTAAGCATGTGATTGGTTTTAGGCTTGGTGGTAAGATGTCTTCATCATAGTTCAGCATGGGGCGGAAAATGCAGCATTAAATTTTTAGGGGTGGTTGTCATGAAACTTTCCATTTAGCCAGAAGCAGAAAGCTTTGGTGTACATGGCAAGTATGGGAAAGGAGAGGCACAATTAGTTTCTAAACCGTGTCACCAGCAGGACGGGGATCGAGGCACACACCCTGACTTGGGGTCTCCTGTGTTTTGCTAAATCTCTATGCCAGAGGCAGCACAGCAGGGGAAGTATTTACCCCTCCAGATGCAAAGCAAACACGCCTTATATAAGCAGAAGGCACTGGAACAATAACCAGCTGCTGAGTTAACAGATGTGACATGGAGGTCATGAGATGTATGTATAGGAAAAGGAGAAGATGCCACAATGAGCATATTGTTGCCTATTGGCCTCGAAGCTGTGACCTTGATTTCTTGACCCAGAAGGTTGAATTTCTGTGATCTGAGCTTACTGGTCTCTTCTGTTTGTTTCTTGACTCAGAGGGAAAGATTGTAATGATCACTCCTTGTTGGATTTTCTCCTTGTTTCAGTTCCATTTCTCTGGACCAGTGGTTCTTTTGAGAATCTGTTGAAAGTCACGGGTCTTTGCTCTAAAACAGGATGCATGTGCGCAAAAAAAATTGCATTCAATTTCATGGAGTCACAGACCTGAAATCTACAGATCTACAGATCCTTGGTGTTCCATGAACTACATTTAAGACCCACTGCTCTAAATGTATTGATGGTTCTTCTCAACTATAGATAGAAAACAATACCACATTCTTAGTCTTTGAAACACTATGTACTTTACAGAGTCCATGTATATATGCATGCCTGCATGTAATCGCCTAACATTCTTGTGAGGTCACACAGGGAGGTATGTCTTTCATAAAGTCACAGGGCAGCATCAGTTAGCAATAAATAAAAAGAGAGCTTAGATTCTGGCATTTAATTGCATTGCATGGATTCAAGTTTAACCTTTACACTTGCTGACTGGGCAAACTGTGTCACCTTTTATTAAAACGTGTGCTCTGAATGAAGCGACCCCCAAGCAGGCTTTGTGTGAGCAACATGGCTGTTTATTCACCTAGGTGCAGCAAAGGGCGGTGGGTTAGGAGTTGGTTTTATAGGTTTGGGGTGGGCAGTGGAAAGTTACAGAAGTTACTTTAGGGTGGATTTTTGCAAGCTGGGAGGGGGTCATAGGTTTGCAAGCTGGGAGGGGGTCGTAGGGTGTGGAGTCAGGAGGTTGGGCCAAGGTCAGTTACAAAGTCCAATGGCCTTGTCAGTTGAGGCCGGAATAAGAAACAATAGAGGAATGTCTCAGGTTAGTTAGGTGCTGCAGGGGTTGATCGGTCTTCCTTCCAGCTACTTCGGGTTTTCTAATTCCGGAAGGCCCTCCAGAGGTGTATGTGAGGTTCATGGGGTTGCCATGCTGTCCACAGTGTGGTCAAACCTTACACCATTCAAAGACTCAATTTCTTCCTGTTCATAATGGACATAATATTGAGATGTGTTTGTAAAGCTCTTAGGAGGAATTGTGGTGGCAGTGTTTGTGATGCTCATTGCCTGTTAGTTGGAGAGTGCTCAATGAATATTGGATATTTTAAATTTTTCCTGTGACTTATCCAAGGACACAGAGCAGGTTAATGGAGAAGGCCTAGAATCCAGACCTCACTAGCTTATAGTTCAGTGTCGTAGTTCAGGTTTTTTGTTCTATATTCAATTGTTAGACTGTTCGAGCTGGGAAGAACCATAGTCAATGTTCAGTCCAGCCCATTTGGAAGTCTTAGGATTAAGTGCCTTGTTCAAAGCCGTCTGCTTAGGAGTGGTGGAGAACCAGAAATTGAACTAGGAACTTTTACCTGCTAAGCCAATCTTCTTTCCTGTGGCAACCAATATCTGGGTTTATCTACATACACGTGTGTGTGTGTGTATACATATATTATGTATGTGTGTGTATATATATTTTTATATATATATATATATATTTTTTTTTTTTGCTTTTTGGGTCTTTGCATTAAAGGACAGACTAGAACTTCTACATTTGTAGTTCCAGAAATATAGTTGTTGGGGCTTTCTTTTGGAACTCAGAATCCTTTTTAAAACAACCAATTTCCAATGGCAAATCATCCGTTAAAGAAGCTGTGAAGAAATTGAGACAACAGTGATTGCACTAATAGCTTCTCGTGGGATATTGAAATGAAAATTTCTTCTTGTGACTTCAGGCAGAAGTGTACACAGAGCACCCCTTTGCACTGCAGTGCGAGATCACCAAAAGATCTCAAACGACCCTTTAAATATTTTTCTTTTGCTAAATAAGCAGTTCCTGCAAAGCAGACAAAGGGGAATTTAAATTATCTTGGGTTAATCTTCTTATAAACGGGATTCTTCAGGGTCACAGAGGTACATTTTCCCTGTGAAAACTCCTTGAATAAATAGTCAAACACATCTTTAAGATCTTTGTCTTTTCCTGTTTTGATTTCATTCAGACATACCGTGAAATGTATCTCTCTTGGTTGAGGAGGGAGCTATTGCTTTCTCGCCTCTAAAAAGTGATCGCTTATTTACATGGAGACATGGGCCAAGATGACAACTCTCAAAAAATCAGAGCGTAGAGTGGCCCTTTGTGAGATAGGAAGGAGCCTTTCATTTCAGTAGAAAAGTCTCCTTGGTCAAGCTTATTTTAGTCTCCTGTGACTACAAATCACAGTGACTTTGTATATCTGTCCTGGTTTGTTCCTCAGAACCTAAAACTTCCTTCAAAGATCTCAAGTGCTTTGAGATGTTTCTTTTTATATCACTTTGAATGGTATGACTTTTTCATTATACCAGGGAAACTAGGAAGAAATCCCAGGTCCAGCCCCTTAGAACACTCCCAACTCATAACAACAGCAACTTTATTGTGAGGACTAATGCACCTTGCTATAATCCCTTTGAATCCTTGCAACAATTTTGTAAGGAAGGTGGAAGCACCCCCCAATTTATATATGAGGAAATTTAGGCTCAGTGAGTCTAAAGAACTTGGGAGCTATTAATGGAGCCACTAAGTGGCAGATGCAGAATCATAATGGCCAAGATTAAGCAAACATTTATTTAAATAGCAACCTCCCAAGCCTATTCAAAAGCATTTGCCTGTGAGGCCTGGAGTGCATTTATTCACAAGTGTGTGTTTTGAGATTAGAAGTGGCAGTAGGCTGCTAAGGTCTCCTTGCATAGCCAAAAAATATGTACGAGTAAGCTCTCCGGTGGTTGTTTTTTTTTAAATAAGAAAGCTGTCGCTGTAGCAAAGGTCATCACTTTGGCAGTTGCTGTGAATAGGGGGCCCTTGCTAAGCAAAGCAAGTTCCACTCTGTTCCTGTTAACACAGGAGTCACCATCAGACCAAAGCAGCAGAGTGGAAACTGCAATTAAATTTGCTATCAATCACACCTCTCAAGAACACTTGATGTTTCATCAAACATTTTAAAAAATGTATTCTTGCTTAATCTAGTACTTTCTCATATTGAAGGTATAGATTAAAGGGTCCCAGAGTACCAGACTTTTTAATACCATGTACAAACCTGGTCTCTTTTTCTCTCTCATTCTCTTTTTCCTGATTTTTCTTGAGAAAGTACCTAAGCCAAGGGCTTGCTTGTCTGTCTGTCTGTCTCTCTCTTGTTTTCCTCTCATTTTTGAGTTCCAGTTCTCATTTATATGTCTTCAAGTTGAGAGGTATGTTACCAGACTTTCTGGTATACATTGTTTCTGTATTATGGTATAGAATAATTTTTCCATGGCGAGGTTACGTATACAGTCGTCAATCCTCAGTATACAAAGGGGATTGGTTCCAGGACTCCCATGTATACCAGAATTCTCACATACTCAGTTTCCCCCGTCAGCCATGAAAAACCTGTGAGTAGAAGTTGGGAAGTTGGCCCTCCATATCCATGGGTTTTACTTCCTGCGAATACTATATTTTTGAACTGCATTTGGTTGAAAAAACTCACATATAAGTGGATCTGTGTGGTTCAATCCCCTGTTGTTCAAGGATCAACTGTGTTTAATAAATTCTGAAGATTTGGGTGACTTCATACTGCCCAATGGGTTCATATCAAGAAAAGAAAAATTGCAATAGAGAAAGAGTTTAATTCACACAGGGCCAGCTGAATGGGTGACAGTTTTTTTTTTTTTTTTTTTTTAATTACTCAAATCACTTTCCTTGAGCATTTGAGACTAGGGGTTTTCAAGGATAATTTGGCAGCTAGGGGCCCAGGGAGTGGGAGTGCCGATTGGCTGGATCTGAGATGAAATCATAATCATAGGAGTCGATGCTGTCTTCCTGGTCTAAGTTGGTTCCTGCATGAAGGCCTCAGGACCTGTTGGCTAGTCCCAGTGAGGTTATCCAGTTGTCGGAAATGCAAAAACCTAAAAAGACATCTCAAATGGCCAATCTTAGGTCCTATAATAGTGGCATTATTAGCAGGAATGATTGGGGAAACCGCCAATCTTGTGATCTCTGGAATAGTGGCTGGTAATTATTTAACGATACCTGTCTTTCAGTAGGATTCAGGCCCCTCTGTCCTTCTAACTTGGTGGCTTTTTATTAGTTTTACAAGAGCAGTTTAGTTTTTGAGAAGGACCATTATTTAAACTATAAACTAAATTTCTCCCAAAGTTTGCCTGGCCCATACTGGGGAATGAGTGAAGACAGCCAGTGTGAGGCCAGAAGCCAGGTCAGATTTCTCTTACTGTCATAATTTTGCAAAGCCAGTTTCAACTTGCAGGATTTTTCCTGGCATGTTGGCGTTTTCCTCTCTCGGCTACTGGTCTGAAACATTTAAGGACACAGGTGAAAATATGTGGCCTACCCTTCTGATTTCTATTTCCAGTGTCTAGAATAGCACAAGGTTAAAAGGTGTCTCTTAAACTTTTTTGTTTTTGTTTTTGTTTTGTTTTATTTTGAGATGGAGTCTCGCTCTGTCTCCCAGGCTGGAGTGCAGTGGTGGGATCTCGGCTCACTGCAACCTCTGCTCACTTTAACCTCCACCTCCTGGATTCAAGCAATTCTCCTGCCTCAGCCTCCCGAGTAGCTGGCACTACAGGTGCAAAACTACCACACCCGGTTAATTTTTGTGTTTTTAGTAGAGAGGGGGTTTCACCATGTTGGTCAGGATGGTCTCGAACTCCTGATATCAGATGATCCACCCGCCTCAGCCTCCCAAAGTGCGGGAATTACAGGCGTAAGCCACCGCGCCTGGCCTCTCTCTTAAACTTTGATCACTTTGTTTTCGTTTTGTCTGTGGAAGAAATAAAGGTTTTCCTTTCTCCTCTTAGGTTCAGTGACTGGGGCATACAGACTTAAATGACAAAAGACAAATTAACAGGAGGAAAAAAGCATACAATTTTATTAAATTTTACATGCAATGGGAATTCACAGAAAAAAATACAGCTCAGGAAGCAGACTCAGGGGCTTATGTGCCATTTTAACAGAGGAAAGGGGATTTGGGCTTTGAGTGATGATGAATTATGGAAAAGCAACCAGGAAATATATGGGAAAAAATAATGAAAAATAAGGGTTATTTTAGTAAGGTTTGTTTATGGAGAATATTGTGTCAGGTTTGAATCAGACTAGTTATGTTAACTCCAACAGGGGCCAAGAGGTTTCACAATGAATCAGTGGCCAACTAAATGTTTTCAGATTCACGATTTATTGTGACGGTTTCACACACCAGCAATCATGTAAGTATATTGAGTGCATACACAGGCAGTGATGAGAGAGAGGGGGACAAGCCACAGCAAGTAGCTGGGGAGACCCACACACCCACAGACAAACTAGACAGGCCCGGAATTTTCTAAAAATGCTGACCATTAGGGCTTGCTGCTCTTTTTGGGCAGAGCTTCTGGTGACCCCTGATGGTATGGAGAGGAGACCTCAGTGTTATCACAGGCAGAAGCTGTACACAGGCTTCTCGAGGGTCAGTCGCTTTGCTGTTTGTTTTTTGTTTTGTTTTTTGAGATGGACTTTCATCTTGTTGTCCAGGTTGGAGTGCAGTGGCGTGATCTTGGTTCACTGCAACCTCTGCCTCCCAGGTTCAAGTGATTCTTCTGCCTCAGCCTTACGAGCAGCTGGGATTACAGGCACCCACCACCATGCCCGGCTCATTTTTGTATTTTTAGAAGAGACGGGGTTTCACCCTGTTGGCCAGGCTGATCTCGAACTCCTGACCTCAGGTGATCCACCCACCTCAGCCTCCCAAAGTGCTGGGATTATGAGCATGAGCCACCGTGCCCAGCTGCTTTGCTGTTTTGTTGGCCCTCCACGGGAGGGTGTGCACTCGCTGTCTCAGCTGCCATGTGACTTCACTTTCTGGTCAGGACTCAGGGGTGCCTGGCCACAGCAGGTATTATCACTTTGAGGGGTCAACAGTTTTACTGTCACTTGTCATCAGTGACATGTCTCTGGTGGTAGGAATCTCTCTCTTCTTCCCCTACTGGACTAGGGGACACCTGCTCAAAGGGAAATGTATGCCCGCTTTTAGGCTGAAAAGGGAGTGCAGAGAGCTCTTCCTTCGTTTGTTGATTCTCAGTTGCCTTCAGCTCAGAAGACTCCTTATGCCAAAGTGGTATCATTTAGGGTGGTGTGTCCTGATTCCCTTCATGTCTATCTTCTCATTTCTGACAGCAGGGATAGAAATGGTATACAGTGGAAACTTCTCTCCCAAATCTAAAAGATTTAGGGCCATTTGTTATAACTAGTATCCTGAAATCCCTTTCTTGTGAACCAGTGTCAAATATTTGATCATCCAAAATAGGTTCGCTTCACATCACGGTCATTGCCAAACAGTATACATGATTACACAGATGCTCCTCAGCTTACAAGAGGGTTACTTTTTTTTTTTTTTAATTTCAATAGTTTGGGGGGAACAAGTTGTGTTTGGTTACATGAGTAAGCTCTTTAGTAGCAATTTCTGAGATTTTGGTGTACCCATCACCTGAGCAGGGTTCACTGCACCCAGTGTGTAGTCTTTTATTCTTCACCCCCATTCCACCCTTCCCTTCGAGTTCCCAGAGTCCATTGTATCATTCTTCTTCCTTTGTGTTCTCATAGTTTAACTCCCACGTATCAGTGAGAACTTATAATGTTTGTTTTTTCATTCTGGAGATACTTCACTTAGAATAATGGTCTCCTGCTCCATCCAGATTGTGCAAATGCCATTATTTTGTTCCTTTTTATGGCTGAGTAGTATTCCATGGTATATATATATATACCACATTTTCTTTATTCTACTCATTGATTGATGGGCATTTGGGCTAGTTCCATATTTTTGCAATTGTGAATTGTACTGCTACAAACATGCATGTGCAAGCATGTTTTTCATATAATAACTTTTTTTCCTCTGAGTAGATATCTAGTGGTGGGATTGCTGGATCAAGTAGTGAGATTGCTGGATCAATTGCTGATCTACTTTTAGATCTTTAAGGAATCTCCATACTGTTTTCCATAGTGGTTGTACTAGTTTACATTCCCGCTGGCAGTGTGAGAGTGTTTCCTTTCTACCACATCCATACCAACATCTATTATTTTTTGATTTTTAAATTATGGCCATTCTTATAGGAGTCAAGTGTTATTGCATTATGATTTTGATTTGCATTTTCCTGATGATTAATGATGTTGAGCATTTTTTCATATGTTTGGTGGCCATTTGTGTATCTTCTTTTGAGAATTGTCTATTCATGTCCTTAACTCAGTTTTTAATGGGAATATCTGTTTTTTTCTTGCAGATTTGTTTGAGTTCCTTGTAGATTCTGGATATTAATCCTTTGTCAGATTCATAGTTTGCAAAGATTTTCTCCCACTCTGTGGTGGTCTGTTTACTCTGCTGATTATTTCTTTTGCTGTGCAGAAGCTTTTATTTAAGTCCCATCTATTTATCTTTGTTTTTGTTGCATATGCTTTTGTATTCTTGGTCATGATGTCTTTGTCTAAGCCAGTGTCTAGAAGGGGTTTTCTGATGCTATCTTCTAGAATCTTTATGGTTTCAGGTCTTAGATTTAAGTCCCTCATCCATCTCGAGTTGGTTTTTATATAGGTGAGAGATGAGGATCCAATTTCATTCCTCTACATGTGGCTTTCCAATGATCACAGCACCATTTGTTGAATAGGGGGTCCTTTCCCCACCTTATGTTTTTGTTTGCTTTGTTGAAGATCAGTTGGCTGTAAGTATTTGATTTTATTTCTGGGTTCTCTATTCTGCTCCGTGATCTATGTGCAGGTTTTTATGTCAGTACCATGCTGTTTTGGTGACTATGGCCTTATAGTATACTTTGAAATCAGGTAACATGATGCTTCCGGATTTGTTCTTTTTGCTTGGTTTTCTTTGGCTATATGGTCTCTTTTTGGTTCCATATGAATTTTAGGATTGTTTTTTCTAGTTCTGTGAAGAGTGATGATGGTATTTTGATGGGAATTGTGTTGAATATATAGATTGTTTTTGGAAGTATGGTCATTTTCACAGCACTGATTCTACCTATTTAAAAGCATAGGATGTGTTTCTATTTGGTTGTGTTGTCTTTGATTTCTTTCAGCAGTACATTGTAGTTTTCCTTGTAGCAGTCTTTTATCTCCTTGGTTAGGATATTTTGAAGTACTTAATTTTTTTGCAGCTATTATAAAAGGGTTGAGCTCTTGATTTGACTCTCAGCTTGGACACTGTTGGTGCATAGCAGTGCTATTGATTTGTGTGCATTGATTTTGTATCCTGAAACTTTATTGAATTCATTTTTCAGATATGGGAGCTTTTTGGAGGAGTCTTTAGGGTTTTCTAGGTATAGGATCATATCATCGGCAAACAGCAACAGTTTGACTTCCCCCTTACCGATTTAGATACCCTTTGTTTCTTTCTCTTGTCTGATTGTTCTGTCTAGGACTTCCAGTACTATAAATAGAGATGGTGAAAATGGGCATCCTTGTCTTGTTCCAATTCTCAGCGGGAATGCTTTCAAGTTTTCCCTGTTCAGCATAATGTTGGCTGTGGGTTTGTCATAGATAGCTTCTATTATCTTAAGCTATGTCCCTTCTATGCACATTTTGCTGCGGGCTTTAATCATAAAGGGATGCTCAAGGGGGTTACATTCTGATAAACCTGTCGTCAACTGAAAACGTTGCAAGTTGAAAATGTGTTGAATACACCCAGCCTACTCAACATCATAGCTTCGCTTAGTCTATCCTACCTCAAACATGCTCAGAACACTTACATATATTATCAGTGTATGGTTGGGCAAAATCATTTCAGACCTATTTTATAAAGTGTAATTTTTTTCCATACTGTACTGAAGGTGTAAAAACAGAATAGTTGTATGGATACTCAAAGTACAGTTCCTACTGAATGCATATCTCTTTCACACCATTGTAAAGTTGAAAGAAGTCAAACCATCATTAAATCAGGGACTGTCTATATTTTAAAACCTCCCATTGGTTCTTATAAGTTTAAAAGACATGTTGCATCTGTAGAATAAACCATTCTGACATATTTTGCAGCATGTATAGGGGAATTGGAATGGTGGTAGAGGCAAGAGCTAGAGTTCAGGGTGCAGCAGGCCTTACAGAAAGGTAGTGAGATGGCTCCGCACTCACAGGTGGCTAACCGACCTCGCTGAGAATTTCTGCAAACAGTTAGGAAGAGGTTGGGGTGAGATCCGATGACTCTATCAGTTCCCTGGTGTTTACCTTCACAACAACTGTCCGTATTTGTAGCCATCATCCCTGTCCAGAAAGAATTTCCAGGGCCTCCCAGTTCCCACGCCAGGGGCTGGCTTTGGTGAATTGCTTCTGCAGACATCATTTGTAATTGGGGATTGAGTTGTTCCTTGACAAAGGAAGGTGTTTCAGAATGGAGAGCTGTCATATCCTTTCGGCCTTGAATCTCACAGCTATGTTTCCATCAAATCTCTCTTCCTTCCCTTTTCCATCACAATTTTAATAAACTCCTAGCTAGAAAGAGTGACTTAAATATATGGATTCTACAGTGTATCCCACTATATTCAACATTCCGCTATTATCAGAGCAAAAATGTCAACCTTTAATGTCGGCCCTGGCTTGATCTGAATATTTAAAAGAAGCTTCTTTGTAAACCTTTTTATGTTTTGCTATTTATGCTGCCTCCTGCCCCCAGAGATTTAGAGGAAATCATCTCTTGGTTTTGTTTTCCTTCCCTGTGAAACCCGGTCTTAGGCGGGCTGCCACTTTTTCCCTGACATTTCCTTTACATAGTGCTGCTATTCTAAACTGATGGTCACAGAGTCCTTCTCAGTAACAGGGAGACAAAGCACTCTGCATAACCGATAAATTATAAGCAGGCACCGTGTGTTAGCTTGATGGATTGTTATAGTGAATGCGTGTGAGTCATGGGTGTTATTTTTGGTCAAAAGAATTGTGTGAACTTTCCTCCTCTATTTCGAGCACTTTGAAAGGGACTACTTTCTTTTTTTTGTTTTTCTTTAATGTACATGTCAAGGAATTAGGCGCCCTATCAGCGTAGTCATTTTCTAGTTTTCAAAGTCATTGTTTTGGAGTTGAGAAGGTGGAGGAACTGAATAGAAAAGAATTGCGTGTTGATAAGGAATCTAGCCTGTTACATGTAAAAGAAAATTACTGTCACCTGCTTTGAAGCAGTGGTGCCACCCCCACCCCACTGAACTCCAGGGGTCAAGTTTAAAGCTGGGGTAGATTTACAGGGAACTCACTCTTGGAGGCATTCTGATTTTAATAAACCATTTTTTGCAGCCAATATAGAAATGCCTGGCTTTTGGTAGATTTCTTTTAAGCCAGGCTGTAGAGTAAATAATGTTCTGTAATCACATCACTGGATCTCTAAATAAATGTTTCCCAAAGCAGCCCACCGTCTGTCCTGGCCATCACTGGAATTATTGACCGACTTTTATACTGAGTGTCTTCCTTACTCTAGTTTCCACATTTCTAGGAAAACCATTTGAGCTCAATGCTTTTTAAAGTGAGGCCCAGGCTGCAACCTAATTGTTTCTGGTTCACGACAAGATACGTACAGAAATTGAGAGTAAGTGTTCAGAAACTTTTATAGCAGTTTGACAGCATGGTTTTATGTCTATTTAATGATACACACTTGGGGTTTTATCTTTTTGTCTTCTTAAATTTATTTGCCTAGTCATTCATTTTTATTAGATTTTATAAAAGTATTGATCTATTGTGGATTGGAAAAAGAGAACTGGTCTTTCCCCACCAATAGATTGACTTGTACTGGTTTACTAACACAGTAACTACCAATGGAGCCACTGCAGTTACATTGTCAGTGACTGTCAGGGTCTTCCTACCCACCAGAGACTAAGGAGATATTGATTTAAAAAGGGAAAGTTGGGGAAGTTGGAGACTTTTTCCCCCGTCTTTTGTTACATTTTCATTGTTGGTCTTACAGACATTTCTCTGGGCCACTCTTTGCCATTTAGCAGAAGGCTAAATGAAGGTTTAGGTGAATTTTGCTTCACGTCCTCCAGAAGGGGATGCTGAGAGTCACCTGAATGTGCAGTTGGCAGCCAGCTCCCAGACGGAGCAAGCGCTGGGCTGCTCCTCCCGCCACTCCCCAGGGACAGTCACTGCTGCCTGGTGGCCTGGCCCTCCATCTGGTAGGGAGGGATGATGTTTGCTGCCAAGGGAAAGGATCAATGAGCTAATGTCTGGGGAACGTTCTGGAGTTCCATGGAGGAAAGGCAGAGGCCACCCACACGTGACACCTTGAGCTAAGGAAGGAAAGCTGTGAATGGAAAGGGGGAACCAGGAAAAGAAAATCAAGAATTGAGTCATCTCTTGACTTCACTATAGTCCGTGGAAGGGTCAGCCTGCTCTTGTGGCCTTGAACTATACTTTCAAATGGAAGTTTTGAGACGTGATGGGGAGAGGGAGAGAGGGAAGCCTATTTGCCTTTTCCCCTGCCTGGAACTTTTTCTCCACAATATCTACAAGGCTCTGTCTCTTGCCTTTTTCAAGTCTTGACTTAAGGCCTTACTGAGGACTTCTGTGGCCCTTTTCCCCAGTTCATTCTATTCCCTTTGGCTGCTTTATTTTTCTCTGCCACATGTTATCAGCTAACACATGGATCCATTATATATTCTATTGTAATATAATATAGTTAATGTGATGTCTGCCATTCAATGCAGTTTCCAAGGGCAAGGGTTTTGTCTGTATTGTTTGCTGCCATATCTTCAGGTCTAAAGCAGTGCCTGGCAGATGCCAGGTGCCCAATAAATACTTGTTAGAGAAATGAACGAATGAATAATCAACAGTGAAGGGGCAGGATCGCAAAGGAGTCAGCTGTGTCCAACGAGGCCTTCTCTGCATCCACGCAGCTCTGTTCACTGAGTGTTGGAGTAGGAGACGTGAGACGGGCACAGCTGAGGGACGTAACCCACCTTTACTGAGCGCATACTGGATGCCAGGCACTGTGGTAGGCATTCCATGTTCATTATTTAAAGATTAAATCACTGTGTATTGCTAGCTCCATCTTACAGATAGGGAGACTCAAGAGGTTAAGAAACTCCTGCAAGGTCACCCAGCCCAGGAAGTGGCATGAGCAGAATGCAGCCTCGTCTGATTTCTCCCATTCAGGGAAATTTCCAAAAGCAGTCATTTGTTCATTTGTTTCTTTGTTTTCCTACCCACAAAATAGGTTTTAATTTTCCTCATCCATCACCAATTTTTTGTCTTTGGAGAACAGAAATCTGGGAAAATTGGAAGTCAAATATTACAAGATGGGAGCTTTGCAAATAGGGGGCTGAAAAATTCGATGGAATTACTGAGTAATGTTCTCAAATAAATGAATGGAGATCAGAGCTTGGTTAAATGATCAGAGCTAATGGGGATGAATGGTAGTTTTTTTGTTTTGTTTTCTTTTGTTTTTTTGAGACAGAGTCTCACTCTGTTGCCCAGGCTGGAGTTCAGTGGTATGATCTCAGCTCACAGCAACCTCCACCATCCGGGTTCAAGAGATTCTCCCACTTTGGCCTCCTGAGTAGCTGGGACTACAGGCATGTGCCACCAAGCCTGGCTAATTTTTGTATTTTTTAGTAGAGACAGGGTTTCACCATGTTGGCTAGGCTGGTCTTGAACTTCTGACCTCAGGTGATTCACCTGCTTTGGCCTCCCAAGTGCTGGGATGAGCCACAGCGGCCGGCTGGGGATGAATGTTTTCCTATGCATGGCTCCATGCCAGGCATTGGTTTCAGTCTTGGTACTCGCTCTTATTTTTCCCAATCTCTCCTAGGAAGAGTGCAACCTCCACACTCAGCTTATTGCCTCTTATTTTAAAAATAGTTATGAAACATCTACTAGGTGCTTGGGAGAGGTCAGTAGAGACAACGAAGTTCCTTGCCCTTCATGGAACTTATGTTTCAGTAAGAAGAGGGAGACAGGAAGTCCACAGTAAGCAATGAACCATGAAGTAAATGATATGGTGTATTAACAGATGGCAAGTGCTCCAGAATCAAAGAAAAGGTAGCACGGGGGAAGGTTTCAGTATTAAATCGATCAGTCAAGATGGACTCTGTTGAGACAGTGACCTTTGAGCAAAGACTGAAAGAGGTGAGGCAGTGAACCAAGAGGCTCTCTGGCGGGAGAACATTTCCAGCAGAGGGAACAGGGCCCTGGCCCTGAGATAGGATCATGCCTGGTCTGTGTGGGGGACCACAGGGAGAAAAGCATGAAGTGGGGAGACTTGGTAGGTGTAAGTGAGACAACAGGATATCGCAGCAAGTGAGATACGGGAGGTGAGCCAACATGGAATTGTCATCTTTTCCTTTCATTCTCTTTTTAGTACTCAGCACAGTTACATATTCCTCCAAGTATTAGCAGTGAAGTCTTTGGAAGTGTAGCCATTCCAGTCAGGCTCGTTCCCTGACCTCTCTGGATTTGGATTTCTGCAGCTGTAGCAGGAGGGGATCCTTTACTATTTAGATCATCTTTAATATCCATTGTTTGACTCTCCTGGAATGCTTCCCCCTTCCTGAGGGCCTGTTGGACTCCTTGCTTCCCTCTCTCCTTTCTTCCTTCATTTATTCATCGTGAGCTTTTAAAACACTCTTCCTTACCCAAGCACTGTCGGAGCAGTGCACGTGGAAGCAGAGGAAGTAGAAAGCGGAATCTCTGCCTTTCAATAGCTTGCAGTCTTTTCTTGCTAAGGTTCAATAAGAAGGTGATAAGTCAGGTGAGAATTAGGAAAAGTCTATTAGCAAAATAAGAAAGTACAGAAGAACAAGAAGCCATTCGAGGGAGGAGAAATGTGAGTGAAAGGCTGAAGGAGTAGGTAGCTGCATTGGCGGGGGCAGTCAGAAATTCCAGGTTCAGGGAATGTGGGAAAGGGGCGAGGATACGGCCAAAGGTGTCTGCATGCTCTGGGGAAAGGGGCAAGCAGGCTGTGACACAGAGCCACACCGAAAGGGGAGGCAGGCCAATGGACCAGCCATGGAGACCCAAGAGACCTGGATCCCAACAGGAGGTAAATCTTGAGGAAAGGATGATGCCGTGAAGATGGGAACAGAGAGCGATTATCCAGGATATTTAGTACTGTGTGAGGTAGAATAAGAAAATAAAGAAGGGAAATCCAGTCCAGAAAACTGTTGCATTGTTTCCAGATCCTGATTTTGAAAATTCTTACTTGTCACCGACCTCTTTTCTGGCTCCCCCTAGAAATGTAATCCAAATTTTGGACATTGAGTTCATATACAAAAGCTTATGAGGCAACATGTATTTGAAGAATAAAGAAGCTATCTAAACAAGAAAATGAAGCTTTCTTTTAATATATTGTTGGCCCAATTTTTAGAATTTAGTTCTGTGTCCATTTTCAGGATTTTTAGTGATAAACTCTCAGGTTATTATTTTATTTTTGAAATGGAGTCTCGCTCAGTTGCCCAGGCGGCAGTGCAGTGGTGTGATCTCGGCTCACAGCAACCTCTGCCTCCTGGGCTCAAGCAATTCTCCTGCCTCAGCCGCACATTTTTTTTTTAAGGCAAATAACACTGACTCTTCCAAGTCAGTCTTGTTCAAGTACCACCTCTGTGAGCCATTCTGGAAACAACGAATATCCCCACATTGAGGTTCACGGCCAACTTCACTTTCCTCCATGGCATTGCAGGGGTGTGATTCGCATACTGGCTGGATTCATACATGCGTTTCCTCTAATGGGCTTTGTGTGGTTCAGCGGGGCTTGGATGCCAGCATCAACAAGCCCGATAACCCAGCATTTATCCAGGCCTCCATTTCTGATTGTATTTCATAACGTGTTGATATTTTTAGGCTAATCTTGCACAACTGCTGAGAGAGTCTCAGGACCGAAATAAACATCTGGGAGAAGAAATTAAAGAACTTCAGCAAAGGCTCGGAGAAGTCCAGGGTGACAACAAGGTACTGTGAGTATTTACAGAGAAACAGCTCTGCTGCAAAACTGTGCATTAGAGGTTTATGTATTGCACATTGGAAAAATGTAGTGCAGCATTTGTTGAAAATTTTGTTATAGATTTTTTAATTTATAATGGAAATTCGCATTTAGCAATCTTTTTACATTCCCTTTGTGTGTGTGCATGCCTGTATATGTGTGTTTCTCAGTGGCTGTAAAATATTGCCACAGCCTATTGTAGAAGTTTTGTTTCGTTCAGCTTGGTGGTGAGTAGCACTGTGGTGGAGGGCAAAATAAAACCCAATTGCTATACTTTCCCCCTTCTATACAAATAATGGATTTGTGGCTCAGATGATTGGAATTATTCACATTCAGTTTTGAATTTTAAGTAGTCATCCTACTAATTATGTTCACATAACCAATTTATTTTATTGCTAAATTTGGCAATTTGTATGGAACATTACTCAAAATCCACTGCTTGATATTAATCAAACTCCCCTGTTGGCAACGTTAATTATAAAATATGAACTCATAAACCCCCAACTAAATGTGTGCACTCCCTCTCCCAGCTGAAGCGATGCACAAAAGTACAATTGAGAAAGGAAAGAAAAACTACCAAAGTTTAATTCTGTGCCCTAGAATCATTTGCTGTTTTGCCAGGATTGATTCATTTCCAGCTCCTTGCCAGAGACAGCTTTTGCTACAGAGATGGCGTTGGAAGGTGACTCAAGAAAACTATAGTGTGTGTGTGTGTGTGTGTGTGCGCGTGTGTGCACGTGAACATGTGTGTGTGTGTGTGTGTGTGTGTGTGTGTGTATGTGTGTGTGTTGGGGGAGTAGTTCTTGGGGAAATGTTTTTAGATGTTACCAAATTGCTTGACAAATGGTGGTGACTTTCATCATTGCTTGGAATTGTTGGTTATTAGAAGGAGCCATTTTGAAAAATGCTTACTCTAAACAACGCATAGAATTGCCTGGGTTGTCCAGAGAACTCTTCCGTAACAAGACATCAGAGAGGACCCTGCATACCACTGGCTTGAGAGGCCTGACTTGAGGGCATATATGCATCTAGTAGCCTTCTTTACACAGCTTCTTCTCCACTTAACTAGCCTTAAATTTTTTTAACCTCTTGGATTTAACATAAATTTGAAAAATCAGGCTTTACTGTTCCTGGTCATGAAATAGAGGGTGAGAAAGAATGTCCAGGAAAGGTTCTAATTAACACTGGACAAGCTAATCCGGCCCCTTGTGTGGTTTTATGCATCATTAAAAGGACTTAGGCTTTGTAACCTAAGTGTTTGGTCAATGAAGGACCAACCTTAGTCACTTCCTCAAGTGATAACAGCAGGGCAAGATTTTCTAGAGAATTAAACAAAATGTATGCAATAGTTTTCTTTAAGCCCATGAACATACTGGAGAAGTTTATAAACCCATGAAATACTGAAACATATTTAAGATGTGACTTTTGGATCTGTGACTCCTCTTGACTGACTGATACAGACTTTTTCTATTTTTTTTTTCCTGAGCTCCCCCCTCCCCCAAGTTTCCTAAATATGCTTCTGTCTCATCTTTTGGTCACTTTTAATTTTTTTTTGCCTTTTAGGCATGAGAATTTTAGGAACTGACGTTTGCAACTGATAGTTCACGGCAACAACAAAGGGAGAGCAGGCAGGCGTGGGGTGCACGCTTATGGTCCCAGCTACTCAGGAGGCTGAGGCCCAGACGATTGTCTGAGCCCAGGAGGTTGAGGCTGCAGTGAGCCATGATCACGCCAATGTAGTCTAGCAAGGGTGACGGAGTGAGACCCCATCTCTTTCAAAAAGAAAAAAAAGAAAGGGAGGGCCTGTGTGTGGGTTAGTGTGCGTGCGAGCGTGTTTGTGTGTGGAACACTGCTCACAGATTGTCACAGTCTGAACTTTGTGATCTGCGTGCTCTCTGGGTCTGGATTCCAGTACCTGGGCACATTCATCAACCTTTGTCTTCTCACCTTAGGTTTAGAATTTAGTGACTCCTATTCATGGCCTGTGAAGAAATTTGCCTGCCAAAGGGGTAGGGGAGGATGTTCTGTTGTTGAGCATACCTCCCCATTTCAGTGTCTGCCCTCTCTCCCTCAAAAAGGAAAAAAGGCTAACTGCAGTGAGCCCCAGAGATTCCATTTATTCTCATTTGCCTGTAAAGTTACAGGGCTGGTTTATTTTCAGGCTCGTGTGAGTCATGATCATCCTTCCCCCAACCCCCACCTGGAGGCCAGATTACTCATTCCATAATGATACCAGGCTTGCTTGAGAACCTCAGAAGCCCCTGTTCCCAGGTAGCTGTGACTGTGTGGTAGAGAACGAGTTAACCCTTCCGTTTGTTTAAAAAATTAATTGTGACATTTTCTGCTCCAACACTTCCATCACTTTCTGCATTCAGCTCTACCTCCGGGTACACTAGGCCTCCATGATCACAGTGTGTTAGGCTCCCATAGACTGACCCCTCCTTGCTGCTGGTCACCTCATACTTGAACTGTAGAGTGTGAATTTCAGCCCCTTTGCTGTGCTACACTGCCCATGGCCACAGGACCTTTGCACCTGCTGTTTGCTCAATCTTGAATACTCTTCTCCTTTACTTCCCCTGCAAGCATCTGCTCGTCTCCCAGGTCATAGGTCAAAAGCAGCCTTCTCCAGCTCTTAGGCATCAGTCCCGTGCAGCCTGCAATGTCCTGCTCTGCCCCTCTGCTCACACTTATGTGGCACCGCCAGCCCCAAGGGTAAGCTCTCTGAGGGCCAAATTTCCAACTGTATCCTATAAATTAGTATTCTTAGTTCCTGATATACAGATATTATATCACCTCTATTGAAGGAATGGAATAGAATCAATAAATGAATGAATGAATAAAGGGAATGAGAAGAGCAAAAGGATTCAAGGAAGAGAAAGAGAAAAAGAAGAAAAGCATGCAAGTCATAAACAGACCGATTGCCATCTGATTGTCATCGGTACTTTGTAGAATAAGTAGTTTAGACATTTGGAGAAAGGAACTAGAAAAGCAAACTGTTCCACAGGGGTGGAGCTAACCCCAGATACGTGCCTTTGAGAAGCTTCTACGGAGAGAGCGGAGGGTCAGCTGCTGAGCCCTGGGGGACAAAGGATGAGTGTCCTGCTCATTGGCTGGTTCAAGTCTGTTAAATTCACGAATACTTAATCATTGTTGTTTTTGGACTCTTAACTCTGAGGCCAAACAGCAGGGCTGATGGTGTCATTTTATGAGTGACTGTTAAAGTGGAAGATTTTTTATCTCCGAGTTGCCATTTTAACTGATGACCCTTATCCATATTTTGGGAAGCCCAGATTCTAGATGTTAAGTACATTTGAAAAACAAGGTGATAGGAAATTACTTGCCTTGGCTATTTTAGGGTAGACTAATTTTTCCATTTGTTCAGCTAGAGCCTTGTAACCCTACGGGCCATAAAGCATTTCCAAACAGCCTCTTGAAAGATTTGTTGCCACCCTGGCTTCCAAGCAGCTTAGCTCTCACATGGGGCAGGGGCGGGCTTCCTGTGCCAGCATGGGCGTCCTGTGATGGGGGGGCCTGTGTGATCGATTACCTTCTGCCATCTCTGTCTAGTTCCCAAGAATTTCTCAGTCTCCCAAACTAACACAAACTCCCAAGCCAAACCAGACGAGAGATGTGAAAAGGGAAGCCTCCTGGTACCCTCCCTTCCTTAAAAATTACAGTTCTTAAAGATTAATGAGGAAAGAGGAGGCCTCCAGGGAAGGGAGGGCTCACGAAGCCACACATTACCCTGGAAAAGCTTTGCATGTTGCCCAGGGCTCTCAGTGTGTCAGTCTATGAGGAATGAGGAGAGACTCAGGCAGTGCTGGGACCACGGAGACAGCCGCAGCTCCCCTTGGCCTGCCCCAGAAGTTGGCCTGGTTCCTCTTCTGGACGTTAAGAAAAAAGTGGATTCAGGGAACAGGGATCAGAAGGAAAAAAGGGGTCTCGGAGAACTTAAGGATTAGTAAGTCAAACTGCAGAACTAGCAGAGGACATCTGAATCACAAAGACAACAGTCCTTCCTTATCTGTGGGGGATATTTTCCAAGACCCCCAGTGGATGCCTGAAACCTGGGTTAGGGCAGAACCCAGTTGCCATCAATCAGAGCCCATTTCTCTCCTGTCTTCTACCTACAAATGAATGCCTTTTCCATCTTCACTGAGTACTTCCTCACTGCTGCCGTAGCTTTTGTAGTTTGAGGTGCAGTGGCAAAACTAGCACAGATTTCTCCTTTCTTCTTTACAATTTCATGGATAGAAGATTAGTTCTTATTGTAGATCTCAGCAACCTCAGCATATGATTTTTTTGCCTTAAGTCGAGAACTTTCACCTTTTCACTTAAAAAAAGCACTATATGGCTTCTCTATGTCTCTATATGTCCAAGTGGTTAGCATCACTGTTCTTGTGTTTGTGGTCAGTATTTATTTTTTATTTTTATTTATTTTTTTAAGACAGAGTCTCGCTCTGTTGCCGGGCTGGAGTGCAGTGATGCAATCTCAGCTCACTGCAATCTCCACCTCCTGGGTTCAAGTGATTTTCCTGCCTCAGCCTCCTGAGTAGCTGGGACTACAGGCATGCACCACCACGCCCAGCTAATTTTTGTATTTTTAGTAGAGACAGGGTTTCACCATGTTGGCCAGGATGGTCTCGATCTCTTGACCACATGATCCACCCGGCTTGGCCTCCCAAAGTGCTGAGATTATAGGTGTGAGTCACCGCGCTCGGCCAGCTTATTATTAAGTAAAGTAAGGGTCCCTTGAACACAAGCATGACAGTTGATCTGACACCCAAGATGGCTACCCAATGAGTAAGGGACCCTGGGCAAAGGAAGGATTTGCATGTCTCTGGCGTGCCTGGGTGGGATGGACCAGGACATGAGATTTCATCGTCATCTATTCAGAACGGCACACAATATAAGTCTTATGAATTTTTTATTTCTGGGATTTTTCATTTAGCATTTCCAGACCACAGCTGACCGCAGGAAACCTATACCAAGGATTAGAGGGACCACTGTACCCAGAAGCGTGCTCACGAACCAGCTCTCTGAACGAAGAAGCCTGACGTGTAACATTTTGCCAGTGTCTGTGATAAATACTGGTACCATGACAAACGTCAGGTTACCAAAGTGAACTCACTGTACTTGGAAAGATTTGCACTCCAGAAAAAGACAGCTCCAGGCTGTCTCTGTGAAGCGGGGAGTATAGTGTAGCCCAGGAGCTCCATCTTTTAAAATCGTCAGGCCCAGGTTTATGTTCTCATTCTGCCAGTTGTTGTCTATGGCCTTGGGCAAGTCAATTTTCTCTCCAGGCCTCAGTTTACTCATCTGTAAAATGGCAGTAATAATACCGCTCATAGAATTGTTTAATCATTTATCCACCACATCATTTATATCCCACATAACTGGGGACTTACTACATGCTAATTAAACATTCTAGCAGCTAAGGAAGCATCAAGGAATAAGAAAGACAAGGTACTAGCTCCCATGGCACTTACATTCTAGTTGGGGAGTAGATAATAAGAACATAAAATACATAAGTAATTTCATCAGACGGTGCTTAGTACTGAGAAGAAAAGAAAATGGGACAATGAGATTGAACGATTTAGGGATGGACATGCATGCAATATCGTTTGTAAAAGATGCTGCGTGGTGCCTAACACCCAGCAAGCACTTAACAGAAGGTAAGTGTTGCTGTTATCTTTAGCACAACATAGGCCCATATTGACTTAGAATCCCCTTGTGCAAGAATTCCACCAGAAATCTTAAGGTCTTCTTCCTTATGGATCAGCTATTTCCAGTGAGCTAGATATGTGCCCCCTCCCAGTAGAGACAATGATCCTGCTGAGACACCTGGCATGTGGCAGATGGATCCCCAAAAGTCAGCCCTCCTCGTCACCAGCCTCGACCTCGCCAGCGTCGGGCGTTATTGCTTTGGTGCCAAGCCCCTGGGAACTTTCTTGCATTTTGTGTGCCCCTTGTGGAATAAGCACCTAATAGGAGACATCAGAAGCTGCAACTCGGGTTCCCACTGGGATGGATGACAGTTGGTCTTCTTGTCTGTTTGCTTTAAAGATTATGGCACTTTCGTGCAGAGAACCAGTAATATGGTGTAATGTGTTTAAAAGCAGGGAAGTTCTCCGGAGGCGGATGCTCCTACCAGCGTCATACATTTGCGCTTCCTGGGCCCCTGCTGGCAAATTTAAATTTAGCTGTTGTGATATTGCATAAACACAGGGTTTTGCCCTTAATAATGAGCTTTATGTGACACCAGCTGAAGGTCTTTAGGTACTTCTGTTTTATCTGGCGTTGGTGTCATAAAATGTTGGAGACCTTCAGTGAACATACCTCAGTTGACGTGGAACTTTTGGATGAGTTTGGCAAGCAGACCAATTAACAAACAGCTACAAGCCAATAAAAACAGACCAATGGGTGTGCAGGTGACAAATTAAAGTACACTTCATTAAAAAGGAGTGCTCAGCTGTGGATGTTTGTAATGGTCCAGCATGAGGGATCAGAGAGCTCTTTGGAAGCTGTTTCATTTATGCTTCAAAGGGAGCAGAGAGAGGTCCTAGCCTGCCAGAAACTCGAATGAAGACGGCACTCTAATGAAAAGCTCTCGCCTTGAGGCACTATAGAAATTAATTATGAGGAATTACAATGAGGGAGAAGGGCCCTTCACTGTATCCCCGCCCCCACCCCTAGGCCCCATCATGTCTTACTCTACCCGGAATCTTGATTATGAACTATAGGCAGTGCTCAGCGTGTCCAGCAAGCGGCCAGTCTCGTTCAGCAGTCTCTAATGTTTGTTCTTAAGTGAATCGGATACACCTGGTCTTCAGATACCTTATTTGAGTCTGTCGTGGCTTACGTGAGCTCATAGTATGGGTAGACCAAGTGACCGAAACAGCTTGGGTTTTCAGATATTCATCCCATAGGCTGGAGCATCGCACTTCTTAGTGAACTGACTCTGAAAGATAGCTCTGCCCAAGACTTACTTTATCACACACCATGTCCAAATTACACACTAAAATAAAAATAAATCAGAGCTTCTTTAAAACTGCTTGATGGGACACTATAAAGATTTTGGCTCTGGGAGCAACATGTGCTGAACTCTCTATCTGTAATCCAGGGGCTTCTTAGCTGTGTGATCTGGGGACAATTGTTTGACTTCTTCGTGTCTCAGTTGTTCTAATCTGTACAACGGAGATAGCAGTAGTACCTCCCTCAAGGAGGTTGGTTTGGTGTAATTCATTTCAACATGTATTTGTTGAGGACGGACCGTCTGGTCTAGGGCTAGCAGCAAACGCTACCAATGAGTCCCTGCTCCCGTGGGGGTTTCATTCTAGTGGGGTAGATGGACAGTAAGCAAATAAATCATATTTCACAGACTCTGAGAGGCGCAGTTTTTCACATTTGGACATCTCTGATACAGTTGGTATTAGGTAGTTATGATTGGCAGTTTTATTCTTTTTAGAGGTGCACAGTGTTCGCTCTTAAAGTTGATGGAGTCTTATGTTCGATGAATATAATATGTCATGAGTATAGTGTGTCAGGAGGTGGTGAGTGCTAAGTGAAAAACTAGAGCAGGAAGAGGGGCTAGAGAGTGAAGCCCACGTGGGAGGGGATGCCGTGTGGATCTGGTGGTCAGGGAAGGCCTGCTGCTCATGTGTGTGGCACAGAGCCCTGAAGGAAGTGTGGTGGGAGGGGTCAGATATAAGGACAAGAGATGTGAAATCCAAAGACCCTTGGAGGGGAGCGAGCTTAGGATGTCAGAGGGGTGGTGGGGGGAGGCGGGCAGTGTGCCTTTTGTGAGGATTAAATAAGGAAAGCTCTATAAAGCACTTGACACAGAGCACATTTTCTTTTTTTGAGACAGAGCTTCGCTCTTATTGCCCAGCCTAGAATGCAATGGCGAGACCTTGGCTCACTGCAGCCTCCACCTCCGGGGTTCCAGGATTTCTCCTGCCTCAGTCTCCCGAGTAGCTGGGACTACAGACGCCCGCCACCACGCCCAGCTAATTTTTTGTGTTTTTAGTAGAGATGGGATTTCACCATGTTGGACAGGCTTGTCTTGAACTCCTGACCTCAGGTAATCCACCCGCCTCAGCCTCCCGAAGTGCTGAGATTACAGGCATGAGCCACCACGCCTGGCCGAGCATAGAGCACATTCTCTAGGGGAACTGCTGTGTGGGGATTGTTGCTACAGTTGTGAGGAGAGGGAGCACAGCATAGACTTCAGAGCCCTGAACTGCCAGGCTCAATTCCTGACTGCCATTTATAAGATTTGCGACATAGGCAAGTTCCTCTCCCTCGCTATGTCTCAGCTTCTCATGTGCAAATAAGGGTAGCAACAATACCCGCTAGGGTGCTTAAATGGGTGGATGGGAATCAGCACGTAGGACTGTGCATGGAATGGCGCCTTAGTGCTAAGTGCTACCTGGCCAAAAGCTTCGGGGCAAGGGTACTGTGGCCCACTGAGGTTTTTTTTTTTTTTTTTGAGTTGGAGTCTTGGTCTGTCACCCAGGCTGGAGTGCAGTGGTGTGATGTCAGCTCACTGCATCCTCCACCTCCCAGATTCAAGCAATTCAACTGCCTCAGCCTCCCGAGTAGCTGGGATTACAAACACACACCACCATGCCCAGCCTAGTTTTTGCATTTTTAGTAGAGATGGGGTTTCACCATGTTGGCCAGGCTGTCCTCGAACTCCTGGCCTCAAGTGATCCACCTGTCAGTCTCCCAAAGTGCTGGGATTACAGGTGCCACACCCAACCTGGCCCACTGATTTGTACATGGTTCCCAGTGGGCCCCAGTGCCCTCACCTTGAAGCTTTGGGCCAGTTAACACTGGTTTCAGAGCCCTATGCCAACCTCTCAGGGGCTTCTCCACTGTAAAGAGATGACAGTGTCTGCCTCTGAGAGTTGTCGGAGCACTGAATGAGGGCTTCCTGTTTACTAGATCTAAGAAGCATACCAAACACAGTTGTGGAGCCCAAGGTGTTTCAGTGCATATGACAAGTGAGGTTCATGCCATGGTGGAGCTGACAGTGGGGTGGACACAAGCAGATGAACGCAATTATTTCTGGTAAGTATAATGAAGACAGGGAGGCAGGGCAGTGTGGGTTGAGAGTGGCGTGGGGATGAATGCCTCTAGCAATGATGTACAGGGAAGGCTTCTCAGGGAGGGGGGATTTGATCTGACCTGAATGAGACAAAAGAAACAGCTTCTGGACAGACCTGTGAGCAGGCTCTTCCAAAGGCAGAGGGAGTGCAAACGCCCAGGGGCAGACATGAGAGTGGCATGTTTAGGACAAGGGAGGGAAGCCGGCATGGCTGGAGCACAGACACAGGGGGATGGTTAGAAATGGGGTCAGAAGGCAGGTGGGAGCCAGTCATGTTGTACCTCTTCAGCCCTGGTAGAGGCTCTGTGTGGAGCTCAGTGCCGTGTCGAGCCACTGGGGGTGTCTGTCGATGGTGTAAGGAAAGCTGCTGGCACATGGCTCGCTTGGACCACATTGGGAACTGGGAGACAGCCATATCCACACTAATGAGTGTGTGCCCGATGATCTCCAGGATGAAAACTACTGTTTTGATTTGTTTTAAGTGACAAATTCTTTTGTTTGAAACTAGAACTGGAATATCATATAAATCTAGGAATCTGGACTCTGGTGTACACAGTAGATGGCCCACTTGGAGCCTTTTAATCTCTCATGTCCAGTTTTATGGAAGGTATTTCCAAAAGGTCAGGGGGCATTTGGAGAGGATGTGGAGGAAACCAACAGGAAAAGTAAAGAAATAATAGGCAGGGCCTTGTTTATGGAATTGCCCTGCACAGTACCACTCCAGATGAATGTTTAATAAATGCCTTTTGGTGCTGACCTCTCCCCGGTGTTCCATGTGCAGCAGTACACGAGGACTGGGAGCAGGCAAGGGCCAGCATCCACTTCCTGTTAATGATTCTTTCATCTGACCCTCCTAATAGCCCTGGCAAATTGACAGCCACTGTATGAGAATTGTAACCTTGCCAACTGTAACTGGGGATTGCACTTTGAAAGCTCGTGGAGTTCCATGGACAGTGGTCATTGCCTTGTATCTTCCCATGGTGGGAATGTGATCTCCGCAGATGGAGTTGTACAGTGCACAGCCTGGGCAGCTGTACATGACTGTCCTGTCTACCAGATGGATTTTATCCTTTTTTGTTTTTTTTAAACAAGTCACATGTGGCCCGCCAAGGTTAGAGAGCTTGCCAAGGGCACATAGCTAGGATTAGCAGAAGCTGTATCTCCGGGTGAACATAGATAACACCTGGAGAATCACTGCTCCTGCATCTGGCTGCCTCTCACTGTTGAGTGAAACAGATTCAGGCAAATGAAAATAGGATGAGGTAGAGACTGTTGAGGGCTGCGAGAGATGAAGGCTGAGAAGAGATCAAGGAGGGAGCAAGTCATTCTGACTCGGGAGGCCTGGGCAGGCCTCATGGAGGACAGATTGATCAGGTCCTTGGCAGAGTTGGGGGCAGGGCACCCAGAAGCCATTTTACCACATTGTTTTGCGGCCTTGTCCCTCAGCCACATCCCAGCTGCAGCTGCGCCTCATCCGCAAGCTGACGACTCACACCCATAATTCATTCATAAACATTTATTTCTATCTAAATCAGCAACTGAATGCATCTATTGGTGGCGGCGCGGGTGCTGTGCAAGGCACTGATCCACTTTGTGGGCTGGCTCAGGGAGGCTGGCTGCGCAGTTTTGATGGCCCTGTTTGAGGAAATTAAGTGCCCTGAGCGGTTGCTTCATAGCCATTTTCCAAGGTGGAAAATCAACATCATTTGCCTGCGCTACACAGATAAGGCTGGCTCGGGAGCTCTGCTTTCTCCAGCTTAGAAGAAAGGTCGGGCTTCCCTAGTGGGCTTCTGTGTGGAAAAACGTACGTGGATGATGATGATGATGATGATGATGATTCCAATAATCATAAGAGCCCCTAACATTTAGTGTGTATTTATGAGGCATATAATATGCTACAGGGCCGGTGCTAAGTATTGATGAGAAGTCCCATCTTCTCTTACTTAGGGTTCGATTCTGAAGTCAGCATGGAAGAGGCAGAAACTTGGATGTAGCCAAAATTTCCCCCGATGGTCCCTTGAAATTGTCCAAAACTTTCAGAGTGTGTGTATGCTTCAGAATAGCAGTACTGTGTAAAAACAGAACGTGTGACTTTGCATAAATGTATTATCAGTCTGTCTCTCCCCTCTTTCCCCAGCAGGGATATTGAGCATAGGAACTGGGAGAATCACACAGTGTTCTGGGTTATTTCTCTCTCATCCTTTTGTTCCTCTTCTTTTTTAATCACCAAACTCGTCTGTACGAGGAATTGAACTCCTCTGACTTCAGTGTTCTTTTAATGCAACCCCACTCTCTCACTTCATACTTACAGCACTTCTTCGAGGTTACGCTTTTACTGCTGTGTTTCTACAGAGGAGGAGGCTGAGGCTCCGAGAAGTTTAGACAACGTCCCAAGACTGCACAGCTCACAGACTGTGGAGCCAGGATGCACGCCCTAGGTGGGCCAACTCCAGTGCACACCAGCTGTCAGCTGGGAAGGCAGGAGCTCTCTCCCTGGGGCTCTGCCATCCTCCCTGCAGTAACTTCCTTAGACCCCCTCAGCTACTGAACTTGAGTTTCAGACCCAACTAATGGACTAGCTATTACCAACTTGGGCCTCGCTTTTAACAATAAGTGTTTCAACCAGTCCAGCCCTGAGATTTAGCAGCTGATACTGTATGCACATTAAACACCAAATGATTGTTAACATATTTATTGAAGCTTAACAGGCATCCGATATATGAAAGATGACTCTGTTATATGGCTGTCAGACTTCAATAAACATGTTTAATAATTAATTGGCATTAAGGAAACATAATTGTGTGATTCTAAATTAAGTGCTCAGTGAAGCATATTGGGAATGGAAAACCACAGTGTTCTATTACTTAAAGCTCAGGCGGTCAGTATGGCTTTTCGTAGACCAAGAAAAATACCCTGCGTTTGAAGACACAACCTAAACCTCCTGCTGGCCTCATACCGAAAGGCAGGAATTTTCTTGTTCCTAGACCCTTGGATCTGATAGACATTTTTTTTTATTTGGCTTGCTGTTTGCCTTCCTGTGTATCCACTTTTGGGGATCTGATGTCCCAAGCCAAGAGTTGTGTGATGTGATACGGTTTTTGCATATCAGCTTTCAGTGGAATTGCAAGTTTCACTACCAATTTGTTCTGTGAAGTCACTGCAAATGACCAGACTAGTGAATCCTGAGCCATTCCTCCCAGGAGAAATGCAAGATGAGGTGCCTGTAAGCCTCTGGTCACAACATTTTTTCCAGTTGATCAGCCATAACCTTGTTTTATGTGTGTTTCTGTTTAAAGTCATCTTATTTGACATATATGGTTAATTCACGAACAGTGAACTGAGTTCAACAGCACCGTCGCTCATGCCTGGAGGAAGCTTCTCTAACACACCTATTATCTCCATTAGGTACTTACTACTTAGAGCACTAAGTACAAGCACTTCTAGCACTTCAGCACTATACATAGGGGCCACTTTAAACAGCAAAGCCACCAGTACAAAGCACAAAAATGTGACAAATGTGGTGACACGCACTAGGTCCTGAAAGGGACATTTGTTTGCAATCCAAGGGCTGAAACAAGAAGGCAGAACGTGGCCTTGTTTGACCTCCGTGGGAATGTGTGTGTCAGGCGACTCTAATTTTTTGCCACTCTCTGCATGTCTGACAATGACCATGAAAGCACTGCAAATATTGATTTTGGGGTTAAAAATAAATTTCAGCAAGTAAGCAAATTCACAAATTCAGAATCCATGGATAATGAGGATCGAGTGTAACCAGATTCCAGCAAGTGCAGCCATCTGCACATCTAAGCGTCCTGCATCTTCTGCCTGCCTTTGCACGGTCTGTTCCACCTGCCTGGGACACTGTCCACCCAGTCCCCGTGTGCTTTTGCTCTTGGTAGGGGCACAGTAAATATTTCTGGAGTTCAACTGCGTACTTTTCAAATAAGGACCCAAAGTAAGTGTCATTTGAAAATGCACTTTACTTTTCTTTAGTCATCATTTCTTTCAAAGTTCCTTGCTGTTATTTATTATTTCAATTTTGTTAATATTCTCCCTTGGCTTAAATTAACTTCCTATCTCTCACCTGCCCATAAATCCTTCAGAGACTCTGAAAATTAAGCCATTTTCTCGACTGGCAACGAATCCCTTAAGATTCATGCAGGAACAAGGAAGAGCATGCCCCCCGCAGGCACTCCGGCTGGGTCAGATCTGTGTGACAGTGAAAAACTGTCCCCAGCATCCCATTCATATATGAAACCCATCCACATCGTCCCTACACGGAGGTGTGGAATCAGACTTAAAACCTCCATAAAAGAAACATTGGAAAGCACTGCTGTAACTTATGAAAGTCACTCTTCAGTGGCGATCCTTGGAGTTGTGATGGGCAGGTAGGGTGCTCTGAGACCATTGGGGTCTTCCTGGGCCTCTCGCACCGTTTCCATTGCAGCCCCACCGAGAAGGTTTAGAGCTGCAGGTGGGGTCTTGGCTCCAGAGTCCGGGAAAGCTATGGGTTCTGCAGGGTTCTTTTGGAAAATTATGTTTTGGAAGACTGGAATTTTACTCCTGAGGGTTTTAAAACATAAATAAAGGTATATTCTAAAATTCATGCAGTGAATAAATATTTTAAAAGTTAGAAAGTAACAAGCAGATAACAGTCTCACCATCACCGAAATATACACATTTTAAATATTTGAGTGCATTTGGTCATTTTCTCTCTCTCTCTGTGTGTGTGTGTGTGTGTGTGTGTGAGAGAGAGAGAGAGAGAGACAGAGACAGAGAGACAGAGAGTTCGTTCTTAGTATAATTTTAGTCATACTGCATAGAAACATTAGAATTCTTTTTTCCCCCCACTTAACATGGCATTATAAACATGTCCTCCGCTGTCACCCAGTTAGGGTAACACTATTGTTAGGCATTGTTTTTAGTTTTTTTTTTAACTCTGTAAATAACAGTGCAGTCCACTTTTTTATATTTTCCTAAAGTTAGCAGTCTGGGATTATTTTTAGCCCAGATTTTTAGAAGTAGAGTTACTGGGTCATTGGGTGGGGACATTTTAAAGGCTCTTGATAACATCGCCTCACTGTTAGCATGTGGGAGTGTGCCCATCTCAGCAGATCATCCAGCATTGGGTTATGATTTTTGAATCTTGGCTAAATGTTAATGGGAACCCTATAGCAGTACTCCACCAGACATCCAGCTTAGAGTGCCTGGGCCTTAAAGAGTGCGTGCATGTGTACACTAAATACAATCTATATTTTTAATTTTTAAAAAAATTGATGACACTGGCAAGTAATTGTTTTGCACTTTCTCCAGTATTTCTTGAAAGTGTCTTATCTCCCAAAAGTTTCTTAGTGTCCTTTGGTTTTTATTTGGATCTGTTTATTCTCTGTCCCTTTTTCTTTTTCTACCAATGGACAATGCAGCTCTTGAGGATGACGATTGCTAAACAGAGGCTTGGAGATGAAGAAATCGGCGTGCGACACTTTGCAGCCCATGAGCGTGAAGACTTGGTTCAGCAGCTAGAGAGAGCTAAGGAACAGGTTCTCACTAACATTTATTCAGAGTGGGGGATGCGTTTGCACAGCTGGACACAACACAAACGAGTGGACCATGCTGTGTCCCGTTTCTCAGAGTGTGGGATGCCTGGGATGCACGTTGAATGCCTTTACTTCCTCGGCACTGCGCCAGGGTCCCAAGCTGACTCGGGTTTCTGGCCTTCAGCAGGCAGGTCTGCTCCCTGACATTGGGTACAATTGTTCTGAACACAACAAGAAACCTTCCTCCTACCAGGATAGACAAGGAGAGAACAACACGTGACAAACTGGCCTTACTTTGCAAGTTTCTGCTAAAATGCTGAGCAAATGCCTTTTCGGCAAAATCTCAACAAGTGCAGAGCCCTAGTTAGGTAACAGCTAAGAGAGCCTGGGCTTCCTTTCCTTCCTCTTACTAACTGAAGAGCAGAACAAGATTTCTGGGTCTAGAGCGGATTTGAAAAAGAGCGGATCTGTCAGACGCTGGCAGCTGCAGGGCACCCTGAAGAAGGCGAGGGTTCTGTTCTGGTTTTCCAAGCTGCTGCACCTCTCCTCTTAGATATAATACACGTCTGGCAGGAAGTTGCCCTCTCGCTTTTAGCTCTTCCTGCATTCCAGTGTGTGGAGCTTATGGTTTCAGGGCATGCGGGTGGTATTAATAAGTTTTGTAAAAATCAGTCAACCAAGTGGGAGGCTCCATCTCTGACAGTAAAGCCAGTGCCTGAGGAACATCCTGAGTGAGGGCGCTCCCTGTGGTTTCAGATTGAGTCTCTGGAGCACGACCTGCAGGCTTCCGTGGACGAGCTTCAGGATGTTAAGGAAGAACGGTCTTCCTACCAGGACAAAGTGGAGAGGCTCAACCAGGAGCTGAACCATATCCTGAGTGGGCACGAGAACCGTATCATTGACGTGGATGCCCTGTGCATGGAGAACAGGCAAGTGGCCAGGCCCAGGCCTATGTGTGGGAAGGAAGAGGGCTCTGTACAGGCCTGCAGGCTGGGAGTTATTTGCAAGCCCATTTACTTTGGAGAAAATTGCCTTACAAGTGAAAAGAAACTCATTCACCCCCAAATGATGACATCAATGCCATTTATTAGTTGTGATATAACTAATTACAACTAACATATGTTAAAGAAAGCAGCCCACACCCATACAGCGGCACACATTCATCTTCCTTCTCATTCCCTACACCTTCCTTGGTAGGCCGACAAGGGCCAGGAACCTGGGAGAGTTGCTTGTTATTGCCATCAAGGAGAAAGAGAAGAATAAGAAAATAAATTGAGAAATTCCCTTAGCTGTTTCTTTTCCCTGAGGCAAATTTCAGTATGTGTGTGTCTAACCTAATGTTATGTCTGGTGTTGCCTCTTCCTGCCTGTCTTCCCCGTGGAATCATCTTAATGAGAATTATGTGAAAACCGTGTTGATATCCCTTAGGGGAGCTCTGCGAGGGCTGTTTTAAAGTGGGGTGTCTGTGATTTGGGCATGTTTGACCTTGACTGTATTCATTTAAGAAAAGGTCATGAAGATGCATGTGGCTCTCCTTTCTCGTGAGCAGGCAAGGTGTTAAGTGTAAAAGATAGCTCTTCTGGCAAGTGGGTTTTGTTTTTCCTCTTATACATCAGTGTGTGTTTTTTATTTAGCCCTCAAACACTTCCTAGTTTTATGTATTCTTTTCCAGGTACCTTCAAGAGAGATTAAAGCAACTCCATGAAGAGGTCAACCTCTTGAAATCAAACATTGCCAAATACAAGGTAGCAAAATCATGATGACAATGATGGTGATTCACTATTGTGCCTCTAAATGTCATTCTATTTTAATTCCCTTTTATGTACCAAAGATATTTTAGTACTTGCCTGCCCTCCCAGATAGACTCTAATAAAAGCTTTAACTGGGGTAACCGGCAAAAATTAAAACCCCAAACAACAAACAAAACCACAGCAGCTTTTCGCAGGAGCTCCTTCTGCGGCTGTTATCCAGGCAAGGCATGGCCACCAGGGTGTGTTTTGGCACCTGGTGTAGCCTCTCCACCAGAATCTGGACATTGAATCTTGCCTACTGCGCAGCCCTTGTCCATTTGCAGTTAGGTTTCTTATCCGTTTTCTCTATAACATGTGCAGTCATCAGATGCTGTTTCTCTCATAATCATCCATAAGAAAATGGTTTCCGAGTGATGAAGAAACAAATACTGGGAAGTCACAGTCTGAAGCATAATGTTCATGTCACACTGCAAGGACAGAGTGTTTAAATTCTCCCCACTGTTATTTAGTCTAATTCCAGCACCATTAGTTTGATAATATCTATTTCTGCAGATGTTAGTTGTAAGTGTTATAATTAGAAAAATCTCCTGGGTCTCTCTGCCTGGAAAATAGATTGATTTCTCTTCCTGAGGGTGAAGTTTTACAGCCGTCTAGATCCTTGGAAGAACCTATTTTCCCGGCTTTTGACATTAGCATTTGTTCTTGCAAGTCTCCATGCTGTTCTTCCTTTCCATGTTGTGGGGGCCACGCATTACACCATCTATCTATACACATTCAGCCAAAGAAGAATATAGCCTTTAAGGTTGTATAATTAATACATATTTTTTAAACGTATGGATGCATTCATTTAACAACATTTATTCAGTTCTCTGTGCCAAGCACTGGCTAGATTTACATATCAATTTTAATGTAAGTCTGTTCTAGAAATGACATGTAGGTGGCACATATGTACTCCTTAATCTGTAGCCACGGCAGACATCACTAATTGATCATGACCGTCTTTCCTTCCAGAAATCACCATTGGTCCATGAAAATAAGCCTAGTCACCATCTCAAGTCTATTCAGAAGGAATTTTCATTACTAGTGACTTCACATTAGACTACATTCTTGCTTCAGATTTTATTTAACATATATTAAGTGCTTTTTGTATACAGGGGACTGTAATTGCTATCATTCTGCCATATACCACCTTTGAAAAAAAAAAAAAGACTACTTACCAGGCCATAAAAATTATAACTCTTGGGTGTAGACATGGAATTCTAAATATTAGGGTAGCACTTGGAGTTTGCAAGGGGATCTTGTGTGCCGATGGGAGGAGGCACCTGCTAGGTACTTTTCCATTGCTGGCTTTTCTGATGGGCTTTTTTCTATCTCAATCCTGTTTTAGAATGCTCTCGAGAGACGGAAAAACTCGAAGGGCCAGGGTAAATCCAGCAGCAGTGCTCTGACAGGAGTCCTGTCTGCAAAGCAAGGTAGGATATCATGCTCCAGGAGAGACCACTCATGAGCGTACTACAGCTGCGAAGCCGCATCCCATCCAGGCTGCTGCTTTTGTGGACTGGGAAGCAAGACGATCCCTAGGAGGTTGGCTCCCTGACTAGCAAATGCATCGGAGATGCCGGGAGGGCCTGTTAAAACACAGATGACTGGTTCCACCCCAGAGTTTCTGATTCATAGGTCTGGGATGTGACCTGAGAATATGTATTTTTAAAAAGTTCCCAGCGATGCTGATACTGGTTCGGGGACTCCACTTTGGGAACCACTGCATTCAAGGTTTTTCTAATGACTAGGCCCCATTTAGGCAAAATCCCTGAGACTGTGCTCTCTTTTCCAGAATGTTCTCCCTTTCCTAATCACCAACTCAGCGTCTCCAAGGATATGTTTCAGCCTCCTTGAATTTCTCCTTTTTTTCCCGGCCTCTACGATCAGAAAAGTCTCCTAGCTGCTGAAATGATTTTCTCACATAACATGTGCCTTTTTCGAAGAAGCTTTTATTGATTGCAATTTTGTTCCTCCTTCTCGTCGATTCCAATGAAAAATAATGATCTTCCAGGAACAGTCCAGGGGAATAAATAGCAGCACGCTGGCTTCTGACACTTAATATTCAGAATTCAGCGCTAAACATAAGTCTTGAGTTGAACATGTTCAGCTGACCCACTTTTTGGTTGTTGATAGTGCAGACCAGCAGCTATCATATGGCAGTCTTAATCAGCACTACAGTGGCTTAAAAAAAAGTGCTGAGTCTCCAGCCTGCATAACAACCAAGGCTCTTTTCCAAGCAACTTCTTTTTTCCACTCAACCAGAAAAGAACACCCGAAAATTGTTTTTAAAAAGAAAACTACAATACTGTATAAAAATGTGAAGTAGCCCATCTAAGTTTAGCTCTGGATAGCAAATATAGCAAACCATATTTGAATGTTGATACCCAGTGTTATCACTGATGTGGGGAATGCCAGCCACACTCAGACACGGTGGCAGAACCATAAATCTGGCACAGCCTTTCCAGAAAACCTGTGATAAAAAGCATTCTATCAACAATCTATTGGTATTGGTAAACGAAATCTGTGACTCTGGCAGCATGCTATGAAAAGCCTGTAACTGGCCCCCTTTGAACCAACAAAAAACAATTACAGACATGCAAATATTTTGCTACAAGACAGTTCTTCATATATGACTGATAATGAAAAATATTAGAAACATCATAAATGTCTAGCAGTAGTTAAATAATTCTATATCTGTTTTTTGTTTTGTTTTGTTTTTTGAGACACTCACTCTGTCACCCTGACTGGAGTACAGTGGTGTGATCTTGGTTCACTGCAACCCCTGCCTCCTGGGTTCAAGCAATTCTCCTGCCTCAGCTTCCTGAGTAGCTGGGACTACAGATGCGTGCCACAACGCACAGATAATTTTTGTATTGTTAGTAGAGACTGGGTTCCCCTATGTTGGCCAGGCTGATCTCGAACTCCTGACATCAGGTGATCTGCCCACCTCGGCCTCCCAGAGTGCTAGGATTATAGGCGTGAGCCACCGCGCCCAGCCAAATAATTCTGTATCTATACATGGACTACCAAAGCAGCCATCTAATTTCGTGTTTTAAGGGATATTCATGATGATTATTATTGAGTGAAAAAAGCTGCTTTTTCCATTTTTGAAGGACAATTGTTTGAATTTGCATATTTGTAGAGAAGATATACAATGTGAGATTTATACTATTTTTTTTATGTCTGGTAGGAATACCAGTGGTTGTTGTCTTTTTGTTTAACTCCTACTTTGTCTCCCCCTGAAGAGTGCATTTGAAAAACCCAAAGCAGACTTGAAGAACAGCCATTCAGAGTCAGAAAGGATGCATACACAGGAGCATCTGAGTAACCCAGTATAGAAAAACACGGTGGAAGAAAAAGCAGAAGCTGCAGATGTAGATTGGAGCCATGCTGTAGATGGATGGGGCTGGTGGCTTCTGAGAACAATTTAAGCCAGTTCAAGCCCAGCCAAACATAAATGGGGAAGCATAGTTGTAACAGTGTCACATCTGAAAAAGTCACAGATGTTTTAGTAGGTAGTATTGTCATATTCCTCATTAATAGTGTTTTACTACCAAAGAAGCTAAGGACCTCTTACATTCTATTTACAGAAATATGAAATTTGGGACAAAGGAGGTGATAGTCCTACTATGTGCTAAGCTAGTCATACCACACTGTAATATTCTTTTATATATTTGTAAGTGGCATACAGACAAATTAGGAATTTCTTTAAAGTAGACACTTTGGAAACTGGACAAAAAAATAATTTTCTATCCATAGATGACTGGAGATGTTAACAGACTCATCCAGGGCAGGATACACACAAGGGGTGGGTCTCTCTAATACGGGTCTCAGTCCTTCAATTACATGGAACTGTGGCTGTTGATTGGCTTTCATTTTGAACTTGGCGGTGAATGGGATCTGGCAGTTTGTGAAATAACAAGCATCCAAGAACAGCTAGCTTTTGTGCATACTCTTTCCCGATATTTAGATGTTTGCACTCTGCTATAGAACTTTTTGCCCTATCGTTGTGCCATCTTGCTATCGTTTGCTTAATATTTTTCTTTAAGTCAATTTTAAAGTGACTCATTCTACTTGGCCGTGTCCTATGTAGTAGCACCTGTGAAATCACTGGTTTATTATGTCATTTATATCCTTTTCTAGAATACCTTCAAACAAATGCATAGCTATTAAAATACAAAGCATATTTTGCACTTTAAATAATCTCCTAAATTATCTTACCACCTGCCAGGGGTATCACACCGTGGCAAACTCTGACATAAAACAAGGCGCTCATAGCTAGGAGTCATTGTCATTTGCGTGGCTGTGTGATCTTCAGCCAATTTTTTTTTCCCATTTATTTTATTGCATTTTAGGTTTTGGGGTACACGTGAAGAACATGCAAGATTGTTGCATAGGTACACACGTGGCAGTGTGATTTGCTGCCTTCCTCCCCATCACCTACATCTGGCATCTCTCCCCATGCTATCTCTCCCCAACTCCCCACCCCCACTGTCCCTCCCATATTTCCCCCCAACTGACCCCAGTGTGTAGTGCTCCCCTCCCTGTGTCCATGTGTTCTCATTGTTCAACACCCGCCTAAGAGTGAGAACAGGGGTGTTTGATCTTCTGCTCTTCTGTCAGTTTGCTGAGAATGATGGTTTCCAGGTTCATCCATGTCCCTACAAAGGACACAGACTCATAGTTTTTGATGTCAGCCAATGTTCTTAACCCATCTGTGCCTTGCTTTGTCCATGAAATGGAAAAAAAAAAAAGCAATATTCTGTAGGGTTTCTTTTCCCCTAATTTTAAGACCTTATGAGTTAGTCATTCATTATGAAAGTGTTTAAAATATTAGACAAATGCAAATAATATTACCCTCTTAAAAATTGCTCATAAAAGTGCTGAGAACTTCCTTCTTTCTGTTTAGTCCTCACACTGGATTTTACTTTGTTGTGTTGACCCTTGAGGTGGACTCTCAATACACATGGTAGCATTTTGAAGCAGGGGACATGTCATTATCCAGGAAGGATTGACACCAGTTTGCATTCCCACATTTCGGAAGAATGATGACTGAGTTATGTATTATATGTCCTATCTAGTTCAGGATCTGCTATCTGAGGATCATGGATGCAGCCTCCCAGCTACTCCGCAGTCCATTTCTGACCTGAAATCTCTGGCAACAGCCCTGTTGGAAACAATCCACGAGAAAAACATGGTCATTCAGCACCAGCGGCAAACCAACAAGTATGTGGCCAAACTCTGGGGTTGGGGGGTGGGTGCGAAGGAAGTGGGACTAGGCTACCAGAAGTGAATGTCAACCAGGCAGAACCACAGACCTGCAGGGAAGGTGAGACCCCTCAAATCAGGAAGGAAACTTATTAAACTAGGACGGTGCGTCTGCTTTGTATCAGTATCTTGGCTATCAGCTGGAGCCAAGCACGGAAAGAGTACCAGCCATATTGAATGCTTCCTCTGAGCTACTCACTGAGTCGTATGCATTTCACAGATGAGTTCCGTAAAATAATTACCTGAGTGACTTGACCCCCCTCTCCTCCAGCTCTCCTTTTATGGGAGAAACTGCCTCAGTGCCATTGGAAACTCCCAACATGACTTTGAGGGTCTTTGAATGGCAGAGACCAGCCAAGCATCAACTTCCACAGGCTGCTGGGCCTAGAAAAGAATCTCATGTCACTCTTCCAGATCAGCAAAAAAGATGGTGAAATGGAAGAGTAATTAAAATGGAATGTGTCATTTGGTTTTTATAGCATGTTGACTATGTTATGTAAAACCAAGCAAGTTAAAGATGGTTAAAGCAGCCATTAGAGATGACAGAGTCCATATCAAGAGTGTTCAGAGAATGGTAAATACACAATAAATTAAAGTAGCAAGTACTACACATGGGGTTGGCTTCGTGGGCATGCAACCTGTGCTCAGAAGGACCCCACATTAGGTCTGATCCTCCGCTGTCACCATCTTGGAATTCTTAGTCATTTTTTTAACAACAGGGCCCCACATTTTTATTTTGCACTGGACCCTGCAAAGTATGTAGCTGGTCTTGCTTGCAAGACAGATGTACACCCAGAAGGTTCCCAAAATGCATGTGTGAGAGAACTGAACGGGTCCTAGAAAGCTAGGCTTCAAGTGACAAAGGGAGGGACCAGAGAACTGGGGGCCTGGCGAACACAGGCGCACAGGAGAGAGGCAAGTGGAAAATGATTGAAAGTATTATAAAAACAAAACAGAAAAAAGAGAAGCTGGAGTGAAGGGAAGATCACACCAGAGATGAAGATGTATGCGGAAGAAGGCGGAGAGCAGCACAGGGAAGCAGGGCAATCTCGAGGGATGACAAGGGTCATTTATTGACAGGAGATGGTTTAAACATTCTTGAAAAAATGAAATCTTAACCAAGGAATGAAAAGCCAGATGCTGAAATGCAGATGCTTCCCAGGGGAGGAAGAAGGAATGGACACCCCCCGCAGCACGAAATGTCCTCCGTGAGCTGGCTTCATCCTTCTCTACAGAACGCCTCATCTTTCAAGCCTTCTCAGGTCTTCTAAACCCTAGTCCGTCTGAGCAGGTGACCTCATTTCGTCATTCACTGAGAAAACAGGGCTTCTCACCATGATTCTCTCAACCTGCGGCTGCCCTGAAATCAGTGTCTCCCCACGTTCTGCTCACTCTTGCCTCCAGGAAACACACCAGCCCACCATCTTGTTGGTCCATGACATCTTTCCTCTTCTGGGCCTCTGCTCCCCTGGGACCTCCTCTCTCACCCTCGTCAACCTCCTCCCTTCCTCTGGCTTTTGCCTCTTTGCCCTGAACCTCCAAACCCTTTCCTCAATCCTGCTGCCTTCCCCGAAATTCCACCAGCCTGGGATGTTTGTGAAGAAGGCCTCCTCTCTTTCCTCAATAGCCACCCTATCGAAGTGTGTTCTCCAGGTCACTTATGTTGGAATTGCTTGGGTGCAGGGACCTGGGGGGCACTTGTTTATAAATGCATATTCAAAGGGATTTGTGGGAGGGAAGGTTAGAATTCTGGATTTTGGTAAGTCCCAGGTGAGTCCCTGCACAGTACAGAAAGACGACCTGGTCTTTAATGCCTCCCAAGACCTCCTCCTACATGTTCCATGCCATTCTTTCTTTGCTGGCCGCTAGTATCCCCAAACTCGATGTAATTTCTTCACATCGAGATTTTCATCTTGAAATTCAAGTAAGATGGGCTCCAAGGGAGAAACTCCAACTCTCTCCACTGTCTCATTTCCTTTTCCTACCTCTTCCCTCCCTCCCACTCCAGGTCCACTCCATCTTTCCTCTCTGCCCCCTGTGCTTTCCCCCCACCTGGGGACCTCATTCCCTGTCTCCATCTTGGCCTCTCACTCTCTGCAGACTCTTCTCAGATCTCTTGTCCCCACCACCCCGTCAAGAGCAAGACCAAGACCCACATTTCCAACTCTGGTTGCTGGTTTCTGTGGATATCCTTTTAGCTCCCCAAATCCCATCAGTCAACATCCATTCCCTAGTAGGTTTCAAATATGGCTGTTCCCTCTGAACATCGCTTCTTCCTTGGGGAGAACTCCCACAGCTCCATCCTCAGACCCCAGCTCTACCTCCCACACCTCACCCACCTGCCAGCTACCGTTCTGAGCATGCCACGAGCCTTCCCTGCAAAGCAGCTGAACCCCCATTGCCTGCCAAAGGCAGCCTCCACAGGCTGTCGGCCTGCCATGCGTCTGCAGAGGACTCCAGGCTCCTCCGACAGATTGATTTCCTAATATGTTCCTAACCGTGCCCGCTGCAGACACGCGTGTTCCCCAGGTTCACAACACTCTCTCCCTCCATTGAGAAAGACCAACATTTTCATTTGACCATGTTTATTTTTGTTTCCATGCACTTTTTCATGTTTATTTAAAAATAATTTTTGAGCCATCCTCTGGGTTTTTGGGGTTTTTTTTGACAGGGTTTTCTTTTTTTTTTGACAGGGTCACTCTGTCACCCAGGCTGGAGTGCAGTGGCACAATCTTGGCTCACTGCAACCTCTGCCTCCTGGGTTCAAGTGATTTTCGTGCCTCAGCCTTCCTCGTGGCTGGGACCATGGGCGCATGCCACCACGCTTGATTAATCTTTTGTATTTTTTTTTAGTAGACATGGGGTTTCATCATGTTGCCCAGGCTGGTCTTGAACTCCTCACCTGAAGTGATCTACGTACCTTGGCCTCCCAAAGTGCTGAGATTACAAATATGAGCCACCATGCTCAGCCCCTATAGTTTTAATTTTAATATTAATTTAAGGTTAAACCACAATGTATTTCCAAACGACTCCCAGCTACCTTAATCCTCTTCCTGGAGGAAACATCCATTCCTCATTTCTTATGTATTCTTCCCAAGGATGACTAGACAGTGTAAGCAAATGCACAATACATTTACGTGTACATACATACACTCATATGTTTACATAGATATATTGGTTTTTTTTTTTTTTTACA